>NC_069499.1:1595261622-1595380452 GCF_027579735.1 Bombina bombina
TCTCACTAGAAAATAATCAGTTTTATGTGATCCCCCAGATCAGACGTCTGTGACAAGTGACCTTTGTCTATCATGTAACGCAATTCTGTTACACTTAAAGGGACATACTACTAATAACAGTACAAGATGATATGACACACTGTTTGAGGTCTGATCTCCAGAGGACCCTCTACAGATCAGTAAAATCTCACTAGAAAATAATCAGTTTTATGTGATCCCCCAGATCAGACGTCTGTGACAAGTGACCTTTGTCTATCATGTAACGCAATTCTGTTACGCTTAAAGGGCCATGCTAGTGCAAGTAGAGTATGCTGTAATATTGCACATAGCATAAGTTATTGTTTGATAATTAGACAGATGAGGAATCTAAAGACCGCTGCCCCATAACCCTTTCCGCCTGCTCTGATGAGGCGGACAGGAATCTCCACAATTCAACACGATCGAGTACGATCGGGTTGATTGACACCTCCCTGCTGCGGCCCATTGGCCGTCAGTCTGCAGGGGGCGGTGTTGCACCAGAAGCTCTTGTGAGCTGCTAGTGCAATGCTGAATACGGAGAGCGTATTGCTCTCTGCATTCAGCAATGACTGTCAGACCTGATCCGCACTGTCGGATCAGGTCCGACAGACATATGATAATTCGGCCTCTATGAGCAGAGCGCTAACTTCGACAGAGTTTTTTGTGCTAGGATCACAATTGTATTACAAGTTGAAAGTAAAACGTTTTCGCTCATGCGCTAACCAACAAGCGCAAAAAGCTAAACTTTCAATATCACAAACACGTTAATATATTCCGCCATATACTTCATTCGAGCATGAAAAGTGGGAAAAAACCTTAACACTCTTACTCGCAGGCTAACCCGATTGTGTTTACTCAAATGCACTGTCCCGTCAGGAAACATAAATATTTCACATTCCAATGTTCTTCGCATAGCAGAATATGTTTTATTTATTCATAAATACATACAGGTGGCCCTCGTTTTAGTACGGTTCAATTTACATCGTTTCAGAATAACAACCTTTTTTTCCAGTCATGTGACTGCTATTGAAAAGCATTGAGAAGCAGTGCATTTATTAAAATAGCCAGTAGGTGGAGCTGTCCGCTTGTGTTGCAGCAAAGCCAAGCAAGCTGAAATTGCATTTATTGGTACAATTAAAACATATGTACTGTTAGTGTACAAACTTATTAAAGTGCTGCCTAGATAGATACCTTATGTGACAACCCTATCATTATAATTGTATACATTGTGCCTATCAGATGTGCAAGTTAAAAATAAGGGTAATATGGATTAAACTGACAGTTATTAACATCCCATAGAGCACCTAAAACTGGTTCAGATGTATCTTCTAGATAATAATCCAAAGTAGGTAACACTATAGCCCATATTTATCAAGCTCCGTAGGGAGCTTGAAGGGCCGTGTTTCTGGCGAGTCTTCAGACTCGCCAGAAACACAAGTTATGAAGCAGCGGTCTAAAGACTGCTGCTCCATAACCCTGTCCGCCTGCTCTGAGCAGGCGGACAGGAATCGATGGAAATCAACCCAATCGAGTACAATCGGATTGATTGACACCCCCCTGATGGCGGCCTCCTGGATTGGCCACGAGTCAGCAGGGGGCGCATTGCACCAGCAGCTCTTGTGAGCACCTGGTGCAATGTTAAATGCGGAGAGCGTATTGCTCTCTGCATTTAGCGAGGTCTTGCGGACCTGATCCGCACTGTCGGATCAGGTCCGCAAGACCAATGATAAATAGAGGCCTATATGTTGGCTATAGTTACTGTATATGAATGAACAATATTTACAAGTGCACACTCTGTAAGTGTAATACATGTAATACGTACTGAAGGTGAAGACTACAGTATAGGGTCTATAATAAACATATCATATATAGAATCTATATATACAAGAAATATACTGGCAGTTATATGAAGCTGTCAAGTCGACTATAGATACCAGCTATAAATAACAGTGCCAGTCCAGTTGTGTATTGAGTCCATTAGATGAACATATGAGCCTGGTACTCTTGTTCCTAACTTCACGCTGGAGAAGAAGTCTCCCCCTGTCACCTCCTCTTATCAGTGGGGGTACATGATCTATTAGTGTGTATTGTAGATCTTTCACTTTATGTCCCTTTGATAGGAAGTGCCTAGCCACAGGCTGGTCCGATTGCTGCTTGTCTATTGCCATCCTGATCGCTGATCTGTGGTTCGCCATTCTCGTACGCAGGTCATCAATAGTTTTGCCCACGTAGAATAGGCCACAGGTACAATGCAATAGGTATACCACATATTGTGTTGTACAGGTTAGTCTATATTTGTGGTAGTATCTTTTAGTTCCGTTGGGGTGGGTAAAGTAAGTGCCCGTGGTTAAAGCATTGCAGGTTGTACAACCCCTACAATGGTAAAATCCAGGATTTCCCTGTAACCAGTTGGTTTTCTGGTACTTAAGTATCGGATCAGTCTGTACAAGGGTATCCCTGAGTGATCTCGCTCTCCTGAATCCCACTCGAGGGACTTGTATGTTTGCTAGTGGGAGATGTTTATCAGATGTCAATACCTTCCAATTTTGTTGTAGTGTCTTCGATATCCCTTGTTTATCCTGCATGTACGTGGTCGCAAAAGTCATCCGTGTATCCTCCTCCATCTGTTTGCTGTTCTCCTTTTCACTCAATTGTGAATCTTTGATTTTTCGTAATTTCATCACAGGCTAGTACCAAAGGCTTCTTAAGGTCATAGTGGACAAGGAGTCTTGATTCCAGAAGAAGTTGCTTAGAGCGTTCAAATGCTCGTGTACATAAGTCAGTCCAGGCCCACTGGTTTTTACTATCTAAAAGGCGGTGTAGTGGATATAGTAAATGAGCCAAATTTGGTAAAAATCTGTGATAGTAATTGAGCAACCCCAAATAAGAACGTAGCTGAGATACATTAACAGGGGTGGGAGCATGAACCAGCGCTTTCACTTTTTCAGCAGTTGTGTGGTGACCAGTCTTGTCCACTACATGTGCACAATATTCTAAACTCTTGCAGAAGAACTCACACTTTTCCATGTTAACTTTCAGTCCGAATTCCTGTAGGCGCTGTAAAACAGCTTCAACATTGGCTTTATGAGCAGCATCATTTTCACCAGTGATAAGCATGTCATCTAACATACACTGGCATGTCTACTTACCTGCCTTCGCCGGTTCAATACGCCCGCCTAAGCTCGCCTACCATCCCCGCCACGGACCTGAAAAATTTCGCCTAAGTTATCAATAAAGCTGTCAAAAAGTCGCGCACCAAGTACAGGGCGATGAGCAGCGGACTGGGAGAGTTATCACTCATCCGATCTCGCTGCTCTTTGGCTTTTACCCAGCTTTATTGCTAGCCTGTCACTAAGCACCCACACTAACTATACTGTTCTACCCCCTATACCGGCGCCCCCGGAGCCCCCCGCAACTCAATAAAGTTATTAACCCCTAAAACGCCGCTCCTAGACACCGCCGCAACTCTTATAAATGTATTAACCCCTAAACCGCCCCTCCTGGACACCGCCGCCACCTACATTATACCTAGTAACCCCTATCCTGCCCCCCTATACCGTCGCCACCTATAATAAAGTTATTAACCCCTATCCTGACAATCCCGGACCTCGCCGCAACTAAATAAATAGTTTAACCCCTAAACCGCCGCTCCCGGACAACGCTGCAACCTATATTAAACTTATTAACCCCTTATCTGCCCCCCTTACACCGTCGCCACCTATAATAAATTTATTAACCCCTATCCTGCCCCCCCTACATTGTCGCCACCTATAATAAATGTATTAACCCCTATCCTGCCCCCCCTACACCGCCGCCACTATAATAAAATTATTAACCCCTAAACCTAAGTCTAACACTAACCCTAAAACCTCCCTAACTTAAATATTAATTAAATAAATCAAATTAATATTTCTCTTATTAAATAAATTAATCCTATTTAAAATTAAATACTTACCTTTAAAATAAACCCTAACATAGCTACAATATAAATAATAATTATATTGTAGCTATCTTAGGATTTATTTTTATTTTACAGGGATCTTTCAATTTATTTTAACTAGGTAAAATAGCTATTAAATAGTTATTAACTATTTAATAGCTACCTAGCTAAAATAAAGAGAAATTTACCTGTAAAATAAAAACTAACCTAAGTTACAATTACACCTAACACTACACTATACGTTAATAAATTATTCCTATTTAAAACTAAATACTTACCTGTAAAATAAACCCTAAGATAGCTACAATGTAATTAATAATTACATTGTAGCTATTTTAGGATTTATATTTATTTTACAGGTAACTTGGTATTTATTTTAGCTAGTTAGAATAGTTATTAAATAGTTATTAACTATTTAATAACTACCTAGCTAAAAGAAATACAAAATTACCTGTAAAATAAATACTAACCTAAGTTACAATTAAACCTAACACTACACTATCATTAAATAAATTAAATAAACTACCTACAAATAACTACAATTAAATACAATTACATAAACTAACTAAAGTACAAAAAATTAAAAAAGCTCAGTTACAAAAAATAAAAAAAATAACTTACAAACATTTAAAAAATATTACAACAATTTTAAGCTACTTACACCTAATCTAAGCTCCCTAATAAAATAACAAAGCACCCAAAAATAAAAAAAATTCCCTACCCTATTCTAAATTAAAAAGTTCAAAGCTCTTTTACCTTACCAGCCCTTAAAAGGGCCTTTTGCGGGGCATGCCCCAAAGAATTCTGCTCTTTTGCCTGTAAAAGAAAAATACAACCCCTCCCAACATTAAAACCCACCACCCACATACCCCTAATCTAACCCACACCCCCCTTAAAAAAACCTAACACTACCCCCTGAAGATCATCCTACCTTTAGTCGTCTTCAGCCAGCCGACAATCGATGGAACCGAAGAGGAGATCCGGAGTGGCAGAAGTCATCATCCAAGGGGCACTGAAGAAGTCTTCCATCCGATGAAGTCATCATCCAGGCGGCGCTGAAGAATTCTTCCATCCGGGCGATTTCATCTTCCAATCGGCGTCTTCAATCTTCATCCATCCGGAGCAGAGCCATCTTCAGACGAGCCGACGCGGAGCCATCCTCTTCTTCCCGACGACTACCGACAAATGGATATTCCTTTAAGGGACGTCATCCAAGATGGCGTCCCTTCAATTCTGATTGGCTGATATGATTGTATCAGCCAATCAGAATTAAGGTAGGAAAAATCTGATTGGCTGATTGAATCGGCCAATCAGATTGAAGTTCAATCTGATTGGCTGATCCAATCAGCCAATCAGATTGAGCTCGCATTCTATTGGCTGTTCCGATCAGATTGAAGCTCAATCGGATTGAACTTCAATCTGATTGGCTGATTCAATCAGCCAATCATATTTTTCCTACCTTAATTACGATTGGCTGATAGAATCCTATCAGCCAATCGCAATTGAAGGGACGCCATCTTGGATGACGTCCCTTAAAGGAATATCCATTCGTCGGTAGTCGTCGGGAAGAAGAGGATGGCTCCGCGTCGGCTCATCTGAAGATGGCTCCGCTCCGGATGGATGAAGATTGAAGACGCCGCTTGGAAGATGACATCGCCCGGATGGAAGAATTCTTCAGCGCTGCCTGGATGATGACTTCATCGGATGGAAGATTTCTTCAGCGCCCCTTGGATGATGAGTTCTGCCGCTCCGGATCTCCTCTTCGGTTCCATCGATGGTCAGCTGGCTGAAGACGACTAAAGGTAGGATGATCTTCAGGGGGGTAGTGTTAGGTTTTTAAAAGGGGGTTTGGGTTAGATTAGGGGTATGTGGGTGGTGGGTTTTAATGTTGGGGGGGTTGTATTTTTCTTTTACAGGCAAAAGAGCAGAATTCTTTGGGGCATGCCCCGCAAAAGGCCCTTTTAAGGGCTGTTAAGGTAAAAGAGCTGGTAACTTTTTAATTTAGAATAGGGTAGGGAATTTTTTTATTTTGGGGGGCTTTGTTATTTTATTAGGGCCTTAGATTAGGTGTAAGTAGCTTAAAATTGTTGTAATATTTTTTAAATGTAAGTTATTTTTTTTATTTTTTGTAACTTAGCTTTTTTTATTTTTTGTACTTTAGTTAGTTTATGTAATTGTATTAAATTGTATTTGTAGGTAATTTATTTAATTAATTTAATGATAGTGTAGTGTTAGGTTTAATTGTAACTTAGGTTAGTATTTATTTTACAGGTAATTTTGTATTTCTTTTAGCTAGATAGTTATTAAATAGTTAATAACTATTTAATAACTATTCTAACTAGCTAAAATAAATACCAAGTTACCTGTAAAATAAATATAAATCCTAAAATAGCTACAAAGTAATTATTAATTACATTGTAGCTATCTTAGGGTTTATTTTACAGGTAACTATTTAGTTTTAAATAGGATTAATTTATTTAAGTATAGTGTAGTGTTAGGTGTAATTGTAACTTAGGTTAGTTTTTATTTTACAGGTAAATTTCTCTTTATTTTAGCTAGGTAGCTATTAAATAGTTAATAACTATTTAATAGCTATTGTACCTAGTTAAAATAAATTGATATTTGCCTGTAAAATAAAAATAAATCCTAAGATAGCTACAATATAATTATTATTTATATTGTAGCTATCTTAGGGTTTATTTTAAAGGTAAGTATTTAGTTTTAAACAGGATTAATTTATTTAATAAGAGAAATATTATTTAGGTTTATTTAATTAATATTTAAGTTAGGGGGTGTTTGGGTTAGGGTTAGACTTAGGTTTAGGGGTTAATAATTTTATTACAGTGGCGTAGTTGTAGTGGGGGGCAGGATAGGGGTTAATACATTTATTATAGGTGGTGACGGTGTAGGGGGGCAGATAGGGGTTAATAGGTCTTATGTAGGTGGCGGCGGGGTCTGGGAGTGGCGGTTTAAGGGTTAATACATATATTATAGTTGCGGCGGGGACCGGGAGTGGCGGTTTAGGGGTTAACATATTTAGTATAGCTTGCGGTGGGCTCCGGGAGCGGCGGTTTAGGGGTTAATCAGTTTATTAGAGTGGCGGTGGGCTCCGGGAGCGGCGGTTTAGGGGTTAACATATTTATTATAGCTTGCGGTGGGCTCCGGGAGCGGCGGTTTAGGGGGTAATACATTTATTTAGTTGCAGCGGTGTAGGGGGGACAGATTAGGGGTGCATAGACTCGGGGTACATGTTAGGGTGTTAGGTGTAGACATCTCCCATAGGAATCAATGGGATGTCGGGCAGCAGCGAACATGAACTTTAGCTATGGTCAGACTCCCATTGATTCCTATGGGATCTGCCGCCTCCAGGGCGGCGGATTGAAAACCAGGTACACTGGGCCGGAAAAGTGCCGAGCGTACCTGCTAGCAAAAGTAGTCAGATTGTGCGGCACTTGTGTGCGGAACATCTGGAGTGACATAAGAATCGATCTGTGTCGGACTGAGTCCGGCGGATCTAATCTTACGTCACTAAATTCTACTTTTGCCGGTGTCTAGGGCTTGATAACTAAGGCGAATAAGCCTCGCCACAAATACGCTGCGGAATTCCAGCATATTTAAGGTTGACGGCTTGATAACTAGGCCCCTGGGTATGTGGAATACCTGCCAAGATCTCATCCATTATCTGTTGCCACACTGCAGGTGCTGGGGCAATGCCAAACACCATCCGCGTATACTGAAAAAGTCCTTTGTGAGTGTTGATAGTTAACAGGTGTCTGGAGTCTGGATGCACCTCTAATTGTAAGTATGCTTGATGCAAGTCAATTTTTGTAAATTTTTCACCCCCTGCCAGAGAACTAAACAATTCTTCTATCCGTGGTAAAGGATACTGATCCACAAGTAATTGAGGGTTAAGGCCCACTCTGAAATCTCCACAGATGCGAATGTCCCCATTTTTTTTTCTGACAGGAACTATTGGGGAAGCCCATTCACTGCTAGACACTGGAACAATAATCCCCTGATTTCGTAGTCTTTCTAGCTCTGCTTCAATTTTAGGTTTAAGTGCAAATGGTACAACTCTTGGTTTACAAAATTTTGGAATAGCATTTTCTTTTAGGTGAAGCTGAATCTGCTTGTCTTTCACTAAACCTAGGTTCCCATCAAATACAGTTTTATATTTGTGCTTTAGTGAATTAATCCAAGAAGAATTTGAATTGCCACTTTGGTCCAGCAGTTTGTTAAGCGGTAACTGTTGTGGTAACTTTGGCATGCCCAATGCTTGGATCCAGGATCTACCAAACAAAGGTGGTCCTCCTTTAGGTAAAATGTAGAGGCGTAGCTTTTTAGTTATACCATTAAATGTCACTGTAGGTGATACACACCCAATAGGCTTTATTATTTCATTTGAATATGTTTGCATTGTGACAGCTGTTGGAACAATTGGTTGCCTTAGTCCCAGGCGGTTCCAATCAGCAGCTGTGATAACAGAGACTGCTGCTCCTGTATCAACTTCCATAATGAGAGGTTTACCATCTATATTCACCTTTGCTTGCAGTTCTGGAATTTTATTTTCAAGGCTGTAGATCTGTAATGTGTATAATGATTTGTCTTCCTCTGAATCAGTGTGTGGTGTATCTACTTGCACATGAAAAGCTGCACGTGACTTGCTGCCTTTCTTACTTTTATCTCTGTCTAAGGAACTTCTACACACTCTCTTTGTATGACCAATCTTCCCACACCCATAGCAGGTGCTGTTCCTAAACCTGCAGGCATTTGCTGTGTGATTTGTGTCACCACATCTGTAACAGGCTGTCTGTGACCCTTGTCTAGCTGGATACTGTTTATTAAGGTGCACACTTGTATGAAAAACATCTATTTCCTTATCACAAACTGCCTGTGCTGGGGTCTGGAGCATTTGTGAATCTTTAGTAGCAAGTTCCATGACTGTAGCTATCTCTATAGCTCGCTTTAGATAGCCATCTAACTTTCTACAGTCTCTCCCAGAACACAGAAAAAAACCCACAGACCTTTTCACTCAATTGCTGAAATAGCCATCTAACTTTCTACAGGTAGCCTTCTGGAAAACAGCTTCATTATATTTTACCTACTAAGTTGTTTAATTGTATGTGTTTGTATATTTATTGTTAATTCCTTTTGTTTTGTTTTTATTTTAAATGTATATATTACAGGCTGTGCTAGTCATAATTTGCATAGTTTAAGCAACTCTTGTCCATTTATCTGTATTTGTTTGGTTTTATTTCACCCCTTGCCTGTCTTGTATGTCTGTCTTATCTCTGCAATATTTTGTTTTTGGATGTGTTTTTTGGTTTCTTCTTGATTGACCCTTAGCTTAAAATGTCCATAATAGTACCCTCCCACTCATTTTAACACTTTTTCTCTGGACCATCATTAACCAATTTATCTCTCTCCCTTTACACAGTCTCTCCCAGAACACAGAAAAAAACCCACAGACCTTTTCACTCAATTGCTGAAATAGCCATCTAACTTTCTACAGGTAGCCTTCTGGAAAACAGCTTCCCTCCCACCCTACCCCTCACCCCACGCTCATTTCCTCATTTATAGATAGTCTCCCACACAACTTTAACTCTCCTAAAATGACAGGTGCAAACACTGATCAGCACATCCTTCCATTCCCTTAACCCCATAGAATACACAGTACTTTTATTATATTATGTTTCACATACCTTTTTGTTCCCTTATGCAATTGTTACAGCAATTCTGTGTCTTATATTTTTAACTGGTTCCCAATTCTGTAAAAATGCTCAATATAATTATATTCCTTTTTGCTACCCTTTGTCTCTATAATAAACTACATTAATCACTTACTCCTTCTCCCTCTCCACCTGCACTGTTCATTAGCCCATCTCTCTTAAACTCACCTTACTTTTCTACTCATGAACTTTACCTGTTCCTAAACACTCTCTCTACCCCCTGCAGCTCATCTCAAAAGCAGTCTCACTACTGCAAATTTGTATCTCATCTCATGTCACTCTCCCTCTTGCTTCTACTTACTGCTGGTGACATCTCCCCTAATCCTGGTCCCCAACCACTGACAAGCCGTGCACATCCATGTGTACCATCCCATAGACTCAGAAAACAAAACTCTGCTCACCTTACTCACATTCCTCTTGCATCTAAAGCCACTACCCCTTTCACCTGTGCACTCTGGAACTCTCGCTCTGTTTGCAACAAACTCACTTCTATACATGACCTCTTCATCTCCCGCTCCCTCAACCTTCTGGCCCTAACAGAAACCTGGCTCTCTCCCCTAGACACAGAATCCACTGCTGCTCTGTCACATGCGGGTCTCCACTTCAGCCACACTCCCAGGTCTGGTAATAGACAAGGAGGTGGTGTAGGTATTTTACTTTCCTCTCGTTGCACCTTCCAACAAATACACCCTATCTCTTCCCTCACTTTTCCCTCATTCGAAACCCACATGATTCGCTTATTCTCCCCTCTCTCTGTACGTGTTGCAGTCATATACCGACCCCCTGGCTCCGCAACTCAATTTCTAGATCACTTGGCTACCCTACTTCCTTTCCTCAGACACCCCTGCCCTCATTCTCGGCGACTTCAACATCCCCCTTAACAATCCCACTGCCTCATCTGCTAAACAACTTCTGCAACTCACTTCCTCTTTCGGTCTGTCACAATGGACTGATTCTCCCACTCACAAAGACGGTCACTCCCTTGACCTGATCTTTAGCTATCGATGCACTCTCTCAAACTTCTCAAACTCCCCTTTTCCTCTTTCTGACCACCATCTCCTTACCTGCAACATATCATCCCTTCCTACAATTCTCCCACCTTCTACTCATCACACCAAACTTCACAGAAGTATTAGGTCTTTAGATCAGCAACAACTTGCTAATTCCCTTCAACCATTCCTCTCATCCTTCTCCACCTTTTCCTGCCCTGAACAATCTATCTACCACTATAATTCCACCCTTATATCCATCCTTGACAATCTCGCCCCTCTTACCACTGCTAGGAAATCACACACTCATCCCCAGCCCTGGCATACTCCTCTGACACGGTACCTACGCAGATGTTCCCGTACTGCTGAACGGCATTGGAGAAAATCACGGAGTTCAGCTGATTTTCTTCATTACAAATTCATCTTGAACTCCTACTACTCTGCCCTTAATCTCCACAAACAACACTACTTCTCTACTCTTATCTCTAATCTTTCTTCAAACCCAAAACGTCTGTTCGCCACTTTCAATACTCTAGTCCGCCCTCCCCCACTTCCTAATACAACTTCTCTGTCAGCTCAAGACTTTGCCAGTCACTTCACCAACAAAATTGACTCCATCAGACATGAAATCAGCTCTCAACACAATTCCATTCTCTCCCCCCCTCAAATACTCTCACTCAACCACAACCCTCATAACCTGAAACTTAGTTCATTCTCCCCTGTTACTGAAGATGAAGTTTCAGCACTTATACTGCGCTCTCACCTCACTACCTGTCCCCTTGACCCTATCCCCTCACAGCTGCTCCCCTCTCTCTCTGCTACCCTTACTCCTATGCTAACACACATTTTCAACCTCTCCCTCAGCACTGGTACATTTCCCTCATCGATGAAACATGCACTGGTCACACCTATCCTCAAAAAACCTTCCCTTGATCCTACTTCCCCATCAAACTACCGCCCAATTTCCCTCCTCCCTCTTGCTTCAAAGCTTCTCGAAAAACTAGTATATGCACGCCTATCCCATTTCCTTACGTTAAACTCCCTTCTTGACCCGCTGCAATCTGGATTTCGTCCCTATCACTCCACAGAGACAGCTATTGTTAAGGTCACCAACGACCTACTTACAGCTAAATCAAAAGGCCACTTCTCTCTGCTTATCCTCCTTGATCTGTCCGCAGCCTTTGACACTGTCGACCACCCTCTTTTGCTCCAAATCCTCCAATCCTTCGGCATCTGTGACACAGCCCTTTCGTGGCTCTCTTCCTACCTGTCAAACCGTACCTTCAGTGTAGCCTTCTCTGGGGCCTCCTCTGCCCCATCACCACTTTCTGTCGGAGTACCGCAAGGCTCTGTCCTCGGTCCCCTTCTCTTCTCAATCTATACGTCATCACTAGGTTCCCTAATTAAGTCCCACGGTTTCCAATATAATTTGTATGCCGATGACACCCAAATCTACTTCTCTGCACCAGACCTATCTCCTTCCTTGCTAACCCGTGTCACTAACTGTCTTTCTCACATCTCTTCCTGGATGTCCTCTCACTACCTCAAGCTAAATCTCTCCAAAACTGAGCTCCTCATTTTCCCCCCTTCTTCCAAAATCTCCACCCCCAATATCTCTATAACTGTCGACAACTCCATCATTACCCCTACCCCGCATGCCCGATGTCTCGGGGTCACATTTGACTCAGATCTTTCCTTCACTCCTCACATTCAGTCCTTGGCTACAGCCTGCTGCTTCCACCTTAAAAACATCTCTAAAATTAGACACTTCCTTACACAAGACACAACTAAGATTTTAATCCACTCTCTCATTCTTTCCCGCCTTGATTACTGCAACTCTGTCCTCTCTGGTCTCCCCACCTGCCGCCTAGCTCCTTTACAATCCATAATGAATGCCTCTGCCAGACTCGTCTTCCTTACACGTCACTCTTCATCTGCTGCGCCTCTATGCCAATCCCTTCACTGGCTTCCTCTTGCCTCTAGGATCAAACACAAAACTCTCACTCTGACATACAAAGCCCTCAACTGCACTGCTCCCCCCTACATCTCAGAACTGGTCTCCAGATACTCTCCCTCCCGTCCCCTTCACTCTACTCATGACCTCCTACTCTCCACCTCTCTTGTCACCTCATCACACTCCCGTTTACAGGACTTCTCCAGACTGGCTCCCATCTTGTGGAACTCTCTGCCTCGCTCCACAAGACTCTCTTCTAGTTTTAAAAGCTTCAAGTGCTCCCTAAAGACTCTACTGTTCAGGGACGCATACAACCTACGCTAACCCTTCCTAATACTAGTTCCTCTCCTCCACTGCAATCCCCTGAACCCTCTTAGCATGTAAGCCTAAAAGTCCAGCTGTTTGTAGATCACCTTCTTAAGAGCTGAGTACAACAGTGCGACTCTTGGCAGGGCCCTCTACCCATTTGATCCCTATAATTGTTTTGTTGTACTCCGCCTTTGTTAATAGCGCTGCGGAATCTGTTGGCGCTCTACAAATAACCGATAATAATAATAATAATAATAACTCATCCTCTGCTAATAGTCTCTTTTGTACTGTACAGTCCATAAGTCCAATAACAAACATATCACGTAAAGCAGTATTTAAATAATCCCCAAATATGCAGCTACTTAAGTTTTAATGTCCTCATGCTGCAATTGCTTGCTTGTGTAAAACTTAAAGCGTTCTGCTATCTCTAGAGGCTTAGGTAGGTAGTGGTCAGATAACAGGCAGATCAGGTCAGACAGAGGTTTAGCATTAGGTTTATCTGGTGAGAGAATGTCCCTTAATGTAGTGTAAGCTGCTGAGCCTATAGTTGTCAGTAAAACTAACATGGCTTCTGATGATGTCACAGAGACCCAGACACACAAGAGGGTGTGGTGAGCTGAGCTTAAAGCTGCAGCACTTCTAACATATAATGATAAAACAAGGTTAGTGCAAAGATATAGTGAAAGCTGCAGTAATCTTAACAGATACTGTATGCATATATGTAATATATAATATAGGTAATACTGTATAAACATATGTAATATATAATATAGGTGATACTGTGTGCACATATGTAATATATAATGTAGGTGATACTGTACGCACATATGTAATATATAATATAGGTAATACTGTAAGCACATATGTAATATATAATATAGGAGATACTGTATGCACATATGTTATATATAATATAGGTGATACTGTATGCAAATATTTAATATATAATATAGGTGATACTGTATGCACATATATAATATATAATATAGATGATACTGTAAGCACATATGTAATATATAATATAGGTGATACTGTAAGCACATATGTAATATATTATATAGGTTATACGGTATGCACAATTGTAATATATTATATAGGTGATACTGTAAGCACATATGTAATATATAATATAGGTTATACTGTATGCACATATGTAATATATTATATAGGTGATACTGTATGCACATATGTAATATATAATATAGGTGATACTGTAAGCACATATGTAATATATAATATAGGTAATACTGTATAAACATATGTAATATATAATATAGGTGATATTGTGTGCACATATGTAATATATAATGTAGGTGATACTGTACGCACATATGTAATATATAATATAGGTAATACTGTAAGCACATATGTAATATATAATATAGGAGATACTGTATGCACATATGTTATATATAATATAGGTGATACTGTATGCAAATATTTAATATATAATATAGGTGATACTGTATGCACATATATAATATATAATATAGATGATACTGTAAGCACATATGTAATATATAATATAGGTGATACTGTAAGCACATATGTAATATATTATATAGGTTATACGGTATGCACAATTGTAATATATTATATAGGTGATACTGTAAGCACATATGTAATATATAATATAGGTTATACTATATGCACATATGTAATATATTATACTAGTCCTAAAACCTGTGTACACAGGGCATTTTCTGCAGTGCAGCGGACCGCCACGTCTGCTCCTGTCGGCCATGCCCGCCCCTGGCCACGCTGGCCCCTCCCACCCTCTCTGCTGTCTGATCCTCACGGACTGATCCTTTGTTACAGTTAGGTATGTTTGTCCTCTCGCAGTCTCTACTGCGCATGACAGCTTCGGACAAACATACCTGGCCTTTTATTAAATAGGATAGGTGATACTGTATGCACATATGTAATATATAATATAGGTGATACTGTAAGCACATATGTAATATATAATATAGGTGATACTGTAAGCACATATGTAATATATAGTATAGGTGATAATGTAAGCACATATGTAATATATCATATAGGTGACACTATAAGCACATATGTAATTTATAATATAGGTGATACTGTAATCACATATGTATTATATAATATAGGTTAAACTGTAAGCACATATTTAATATATAATATAGATGATACTGTAAGCACATATGTAATATATGATATAGATGATACTGTATGCACATATGTAATATATAATATAGGTGATACTGTAAGCACATATGTAATATATAATATAGATGATACTGTATGCACATATGTAATATATAATATAGGTGATACTATAAGCACATATGTAATATATAATATAGATGATACTGTAAGCACATATGTAATATATAATATAGGTGATACTGTAAGCACATATGTAATATATAATATAGGTGATACTGTAAGCACATATATAATATATAATATAGGTGATACTATAAGCACATATGTAATATATAATATAGGTGATACTATAAGCACATATGTAATATATAATATAGGAGATACTGTATGCACATATGTTATATATAATATAGGTGATACTGTATGCAAATATTTAATATATAATATAGGTGATACTGTATGCACATATATAATATATAATATAGATGATACTGTAAGCACATATGTAATATATAATATAGGTGATACTGTAAGCACATATGTAATATATTATATAGGTTATACGGTATGCACAATTGTAATATATTATATAGGTGATACTGTAAGCACATATGTAATATATAATATAGGTTATACTGTATGCACATATGTAATATATTATATAGGTGATACTGTATGCACATATGTAATATATAATATAGGTGATACTGTAAGCACATATGTAATATATAATATAGGTAATACTGTATAAACATATGTAATATATAATATAGGTGATATTGTGTGCACATATGTAATATATAATGTAGGTGATACTGTACGCACATATGTAATATATAATATAGGTAATACTGTAAGCACATATGTAATATATAATATAGGAGATACTGTATGCACATATGTTATATATAATATAGGTGATACTGTATGCAAATATTTAATATATAATATAGGTGATACTGTATGCACATATATAATATATAATATAGATGATACTGTAAGCACATATGTAATATATAATATAGGTGATACTGTAAGCACATATGTAATATATTATATAGGTTATACGGTATGCACAATTGTAATATATTATATAGGTGATACTGTAAGCACATATGTAATATATAATATAGGTTATACTGTATGCACATATGTAATATATTATATAGGTGATACTGTATGCACATATGTAATATATAATATAGGTGATACTGTAAGCACATATGTAATATATAATATAGGTAATACTGTATAAACATATGTAATATATAATATAGGTGATATTGTGTGCACATATGTAATATATAATGTAGGTGATACTGTACGCACATATGTAATATATAATATAGGTAATACTGTAAGCACATATGTAATATATAATATAGGAGATACTGTATGCACATATGTTATATATAATATAGGTGATACTGTATGCAAATATTTAATATATAATATAGGTGATACTGTATGCACATATATAATATATAATATAGATGATACTGTAAGCACATATGTAATATATAATATAGGTGATACTGTAAGCACATATGTAATATATTATATAGGTTATACGGTATGCACAATTGTAATATATTATATAGGTGATACTGTAAGCACATATGTAATATATAATATAGGTTATACTATATGCACATATGTAATATATTATACTAGTCCTAAAACCTGTGTACACAGGGCATTTTCTGCAGTGCAGCGGACCGCCACGTCTGCTCCTGTCGGCCATGCCCGCCCCAGGCCACGCTGGCCCCTCCCACCCTCTCTGCTGTCTGATCCTCACGGACTGATCCTTTGTTACAGTTAGGTATGTTTGTCCTCTCGCAGTCTCTACTGCGCATGACAGCTTCGGACAAACATACCTGGCCTTTTATTAAATAGGATAGGTGATACTGTATGCACATATGTAATATATAATATAGGTGATACTGTAAGCACATATGTAATATATAATATAGGTGATACTGTAAGCACATATGTAATATATAGTATAGGTGATAATGTAAGCACATATGTAATATATCATATAGGTGACACTCTAAGCACATATGTAATTTATAATATAGGTGATACTGTAATCACATATGTATTATATAATATAGGTTAAACTGTAAGCACATATTTAATATATAATATAGATGATACTGTAAGCACATATGTAATATATGATATAGATGATACTGTATGCACATATGTAATATATAATATAGGTGATACTGTAAGCACATATGTAATATATAATATAGATGATACTGTATGCACATATGTAATATATAATATAGGTGATACTATAAGCACATATGTAATATATAATATAGATGATACTGTAAGCACATATGTAATATATAATATAGGTGATACTGTAAGCACATATGTAATATATAATATAGGTGATACTGTAAGCACATATATAATATATAATATAGGTGATACTATAAGCACATATGTAATATATAATATAGGTGATACTATAAGCACATATGTAATATATAATATAGATGATACTGTAAGCACATATGTAATATATAATATAGGTGATACTGTAAGCACATATGTAATATATAATATAGGTGATACTGTAAGCACATATGTAATATATAATATAGGTGATACTGTAAGCACATATGTAATATATAATATAGGTGATACTATAAGCACATATGTAATATATAATATAGGTGATACTATAAGCACATATGTAATATATAATATAGGTGATACTATAAGCACATATGTAATATATAGTATAGGTGATAATGTAAGCACATATGTAATATATAGTATAGGTGATACTATAAGCACATATGTAATATATAGTATAGGTGATAATGTAAGCACATATGTAATATATAGTATAGGTGATAATGTAAGCACATATGTAATATATAATATAGGTGATACTATAAGCACATATGTAATATATAGTATAGGTGATAATGTAAGCACATATGTAATATATAGTATAGGTGATAATGTAAGCACATATGTAATATATAATATAGGTGATACTATAAGCACATATGTAATATATAATATAGGTGATACTATAAGCACATATGTAATATATAATATAGATGATACTGTAAGCACATATGTAATATATAATATAGGTGATACTATAAGCACATATGTAATATATAATATAGATGATACTGTAAGCACATATGTAATATATAATATAGGTGATACTATAAGCACATATGTAATATATAATATAGATGATACTGTAAGCACATATGTAATATATAATATAGGTGATACTATAAGCACATATGTAATATATAATATAGGTGATACTATAAGCACATATGTAATATATAATATAGGTGATACTATAAGCACATATGTAATATATAATATAGATGATACTGTAAGCACATATGTAATATATAATATAGGTGATACTGTAAGCACATATGTAATATATAATATAGGTGATACTGTAAGCACATATGTAATATATAATATAGGTGATACTATAAGCACATATGTAATATATAATATAGGTGATACTATAAGCACATATGTAATATATAATATAGGTGATACTATAAGCACATATCTAATATAGAATATAGGTGATACTTTAAGCTAACTGTTTTCAGCTTTGTTTGATCTCATTATAATCAGCATATTGTAGAAATACACAATAATTGTATTTGTCTAGTGCTTGTGGTATTGTGAGTATTTCTGGAATCTGAATTTTTTTTTAATCGTCTTTTACCTAAAGCCTCAGATGCTTCACAATTTAGTGAGGTAAATCAAGGACACAGATGTTATATAATCACTTTCTTCTGCCTGTGTTTTCCTACATAACAGTGACCCTGGGACAGGGATAACAGCTACTGGAATCCTGCTCACGTGCTTTCAGTTTCCCGCATGGCAGTGAGAGGGTTAAGTCATGTGACTGTACATATGTGCTTTCAGTTTCCCACACAGCAGTGAGAGGGTTAAGTCATGTGACTGTACATATGTGCTTTCAGTTTCCCACACAGCAGTGAGAGGGTTAAGTCATGTGACTGTACATATGTGCTTTCAGTTTCCTGCACAGCAGTGAGAGGGTTAAGTCATGTGACTGTACATATGTGCTTTCAGTTTCCCGTACAGCAGTGAGAGGGTTAAGTCACATGACTGTACATATGTGCTTTCAGTTTCCCGCACAGCAGTGAGAGGGTTAAGTCATGTGACTGTACATATGTGCTTTCAGTTTCCCACACAGCAGTGAGAGGGTTAAGTCATGTGACTGTACATATGTGCTTTCAGTTTCCCACACAGCAGTGAGAGGGTTAAGTCATGTGACTGTACATATGTGCTTTCAGTTTCCCGCACAGCAGTGAGAGGGTTAAGTCATGTGACTGTACATATGAGCTTTCAGTTTCCTGCACAGCAGTGAGAGGGTTAAGTCATGTGACTGTACATATGTGCTTTCAGTTTCCCGCACAGCAGTGAGAGGGTTAAGTCACATGACTGTACATATGTGCTTTCAGTTTCCTGCACAGCAGTGAGAGGGTTAAGTCACATGACTGTACATATGTGGTTTCAGTTTCCCGTACAGCAGTTAGAGGGTTAAGTCATGTGACTGTACATGTGTGCTTTCAGTTTCCCGCACAGCAGTGAGAGGGTTAAGTCATGTAACTGTACATATGTGCTTTCAGTTTCCCACATGGCAGTGAGAGGGTTAAGTCATTTGACTGTACATGTGTGCTTTCAGTTTCCCGTACAGCAGTGAGAGGGTTAAGTCCCATGACTGTACATATGTGCTTTCAGTTTCCTGCACAGCAGTGAGAGGGTTAAGTCACATGACTGTACATATGTGCTTTCAGTTTCCTGCACAGCAGTGAGAGGGTTAAGTCATGTGACTGTACATATGTGCTTTCAGTTTCCCGCACAGCAGTGAGAGGGTTAAGTCATGTAACTGTACATATGTGCTTTCAGTTTCCCACATGGCAGTGAGAGGGTTAAGTCATTTGACTGTACATGTGTGCTTTCAGTTTCCCGTACAGCAGTGAGAGGGTTAAGTCCCATGACTGTACATATGTGCTTTCAGTTTCCTGCACAGCAGTGAGAGGGTTAAGTCACATGACTGTACATATGTGCTTTCAGTTTCCTGCACAGCAGTGAGAGGGTTAAGTCATGTGACTGTACATATGTGCTTTCAGTTTCCCGTACAGCAGTTAGAGGGTTAAGTCATGTGACTCTACATGTGTGCTTTCAGTTTCCCGCACAGCAGTGAGAGGGTTAAGTCATGTGACTGTACATATGTGCTTTCAGTTTCCTGCACAGCAGTGAGAGGGTTAAGTCATGTGACTGTACATATGTGCTTTCAGTTTCCCGTACAGCAGTGAGAGGGTTAAGTCATGTGACTGTACATATGTGCTTTCAGTTTCCCGCACAGCAGTGAGAGGATTAAGTCATGTGACTGTACATATGTGCTTTCAGTTTCCCGCACAGCAGTGAGAGGGTTAAGTCATGTGACTGTACATATGTGCTTTCAGTTTCCCGTACAGCAGTGAGAGGGTTAAGTCATGTGACTGTACATATGTGCTTTCAGTTTCCCGTACAGCAGTGAGAGGGTTTAGTCATGTGACTGTACATATGTGCTTTCAGTTTCCCGTACAGCAGTGAGCGGGTTAAGTCATGTGACTGTACATATGTGCTTTCAGTTTCCCGCACAGCAGTGAGAGGGTTAAGTCATGTGACTGTACATATGTGCTTTCAGTTTCCTGCACAGCAGTGAGAGGGTTAAGTCACATGACTGTACATATGTGCTTTCAGTTTCCCGTACAGCAGTTAGAGGGTTAAGTCATGTGACTGTACATGTGTGCTTTCAGTTTCCTGCACAGCAGTGAGAGGGTTAAGTCATGTAACTGTACATATGTGCTTTCAGTTTCCCACATGGCAGTGAGAGGGTTAAGTCATGTGACTGTACATGTGTGCTTTCAGTTTCCCGTACAGCAGTAAGAGGGTTAAGTCACATGACTGTACATATGTGCTTTCAGTTTCCTGCACAGCAGTGAGAGGGTTAAGTCACATGACTGTACATATGTGCTTTCAGTTTCCTGCACAGCAGTGAGAGGGTTAAGTCATGTGACTGTACATATGTGCTTTCAGTTTCCCGTACAGCAGTTAGAGGGTTAAGTCATGTGACTGTACATGTGTGCTTTCAACTTCCCGCACAGCAGTGAAAGGGTTAAGTCATGTGACTGTACATATGTGCTTTCAGTTTCCTGCACAGCAGTAAGAGGGTTAAGTCATGTGACTGTAAATATGTGCTTTCAGTTTCCCGCACAGCAGTGAGAGGGTTAAGTCATGTGACTGTACATATGTGCTTTCAGTTTCCCGCACAGCAGTGAGAGGATTAAGTCATGTAACTGTACATATGTGCTTTCAGTTTCCTGCACAGCAGTGAGAGGGTTAAGTCACATGACTGTACATATGTGCTTTCAGTTTCCTGCACAGCAGTGAGAGGGTTAAGTCATGTGACTGTACATATGTGCTTTCAGTTTCCCGTACAGCAGTTAGAGGGTTAAGTCATGTGACTCTACATGTGTGCTTTCAGTTTCCTGCACAGCAGTGAGAGGGTTAAGTCATGTGACTGTACATATGTGCTTTCAGTTTCCTGCACAGCAGTGAGAGGGTTAAGTCATGTGACTGTACATATGTGCTTTCAGTTTCCCGTACAGCAGTGAGAGGGTTAAGTCATGTGACTGTACATATGTGCTTTCAGTTTCCCGCACAGCAGTGAGAGGATTAAGTCATGTGACTGTACATATGTGCTTTCAGTTTCCCGCACAGCAGTGAGAGGGTTAAGTCATGTGACTGTACATATGTGCTTTCAGTTTCCCGTACAGCAGTGAGAGGGTTAAGTCATGTGACTGTACATATGTGCTTTCAGTTTCCCGTACAGCAGTGAGAGGGTTTAGTCATGTGACTGTACATATGTGCTTTCAGTTTCCCGCACAGCAGTGAGAGGGTTAAGTCATGTGACTGTACATATGTGCTTTCAGTTTCCTGCACAGCAGTGAGAGGGTTAAGTCACATGACTGTACATATGTGCTTTCAGTTTCCCGTACAGCAGTTAGAGGGTTAAGTCATGTGACTGTACATGTGTGCTTTCAGTTTCCTGCACAGCAGTGAGAGGGTTAAGTCATGTAACTGTACATATGTGCTTTCAGTTTCCCACATGGCAGTGAGAGGGTTAAGTCATGTGACTGTACATGTGTGCTTTCAGTTTCCCGTACAGCAGTAAGAGGGTTAAGTCACATGACTGTACATATGTGCTTTCAGTTTCCTGCACAGCAGTGAGAGGGTTAAGTCACATGACTGTACATATGTGCTTTCAGTTTCCTGCACAGCAGTAAGAGGGTTAAGTCATGTGACTGTAAATATGTGCTTTCAGTTTCCCGCACAGCAGTGAGAGGGTTAAGTCATGTGACTGTACATATGTGCTTTCAGTTTCCCGCACAGCAGTGAGAGGATTAAGTCATGTGACTGTACATATGTGCTTTCAGTTTCCCGCACAGCAGTGAGAGGGTTAAGTCATGTGACTGTACATATGTGCTTTCAGTTTCCCGTACAGCAGTGAGAGGGTTAAGTCATGTGACTGTACATATGTGCTTTCAGTTTCCCGTACAGCAGTGAGAGGGTTAAGTCATGTGACTGTACATATGTGCTTTCAGTTTCCCGTACAGCATTGAGAGGGTTAAGTCATGTGACTGTACATATGTGCTTTCAGTTTCCCGCACAGCAGTGAGAGGGTTAAGTCATGTGACTGTACATATGTGCTTTCAGTTTCCCGCACAGCAGTGAGAGGGTTAAGTCATGTGACTGTACATGTGTGCTTTCAGTTTCCCGTACAGCAGTGAGAGGGTTAAGTCATGTGACTGTACATGTGTGCTTTCAGTTTCCCACATGGCAGTGAGAGGGTTAAGTCATGTGACTGTACATATGTGCTTTCAGTTTCCCGCACAGCAGTGAGAGGGTTAAGTCATGTGACTGTACATGTGTGCTTTCAGTTTCCTGCACAGCAGTGAGAGGGTTAAGTAATGTGACTGTACATATGTGCTTTCAGTTTCCCGTACAACAGTGAGAGGGTTAAGTCATGTGACTGTACATGTGTGCTTTCAGTTTCCTGCGTACATATGTGCTTTCAGTTTCCCGTACAGCAGTTAGAGAGTTAAGTCACATGACTGTACATATTTGCTTTCAGTTTCCCGTACAGCAGTGAGAGGGTTAAGTCATGTGACTGTACATATGTGCTTTCAGTTTCCCGCAAAGCAGTGAGAGGGTTAAGTCATGTGACTGTACATGTGTGCTTTCAGTTTCCCATACAGCAGTGAGAGGGTTAAGTCATGTGACTGTACATATGTGCTTTCAGTTTCCCGCACAGCAGTGAGAGGGTTAAGTCATGTGACTGTACATGTGTGCTTTCAGTTTCCCCCACAGCAGTGAGAGGGTTAAGTCACATGACTGTACATATGTGCTTTCAGTTTCCCGCACAGCAGTGAGAGGGTTAAGTCATGTGACTGTACATATGTGCTTAAGTCATGTGACTGTACATATGTGCTTTCAGTTTCCCGCACAGCAGTGAGAGGGTTAAGTCATGTGACTGTACATATGTGCTTTCAGTTTCCTGCACAGCAGTGAGAGGGTTAAGTCATGTGACTGTACATATGTGCTTTCAGTTTCCTGCACAGCAGTGAGAGGGTTAAGTCATGTGACTGTACATATGTGATTTCAGTTTCCTGCACAGCAGTGAGAGGGTTAAGTCATGTGACTGTACATATGTGCTTTCAGTTTCCCGCACAGCAGTGAGAGGGTTAAGTCATGTGACTGTACATGTGTGCTTTCAGTTTCCTGCACAGCAGTGAGAGGGTTAAGTCATGTGACTGTACATGTGTGCTTTCAGTTTCCCGCACAGCAGTGAGAGGGTTAAGTCATGTGACTGTACATATGTGCTTTCAGTTTCCTGCACAGCAGTGAGAGGGTTAAGTCATGTGACTGTACATATGTGATTTCAGTTTCCTGCACAGCAGTGAGAGGGTTAAGTCATGTGACTGTACATATGTGCTTTCAGTTTCCCGCACAGCAGTGAGAGGGTTAAGTCATGTGACTGTACATGTGTGCTTTCAGTTTCCTGCACAGCAGTGAGAGGGTTAAGTCATGTGACTGTACATGTGTGCTTTCAGTTTCCCGCACAGCAGTGAGAGGGTTAAGTCATGTGACTGTACATATGTGCTTTCAGTTTCCCGTACAGCAGTGAGAGGGTTTAATCATGTGACTGTACATATGTGGTTTCAGTTTCCCGTACAGCAGTGAGCGGGTTAAGTCATGTGACTGTACATATGTGCTTTCAGTTTCCCGCACAGCAGTGAGAGGGTTAAGTCATGTGACTGTACATATGTGCTTTCAGTTTCCTGCACAGCAGTGAGAGGGTTAAGTCACATGACTGTACATATGTGGTTTCAGTTTCCCGTACAGCAGTTAGAGGGTTAAGTCATGTGACTGTACATGTGTGCTTTCAGTTTCCTGCACAGCAGTGAGAGGGTTAAGTCATGTAACTGTACATATGTGCTTTCAGTTTCCCACATGGCAGTGAGAGGGTTAAGTCATGTGACTGTACATGTGTGCTTTCAGTTTCCCGTACAGCAGTGAGAGGGTTAAGTCACATGACTGTACATATGTGCTTTCAGTTTCCTGCACAGCAGTGAGAGGGTTAAGTCATATGACTGTACATATGTGCTTTCAGTTTCCTGCACAGCAGTGAGAGGGTTAAGTCATGTGACTGTACATATGTGCTTTCAGTTTCCCGTACAGCAGTTAGAGGGTTAAGTCATGTGACTTTACATGTGTGCTTTCAGTTTCCCGCACAGCAGTGAAAGGGTTAAGTCATGTGACTGTACATATGTGCTTTCAGTTTCCTGCACAGCAGTGAGAGGGTTAAGTCATGTGACTGTAAATATGTGCTTTCAGTTTCCCGCACAGCAGTGAGAGGGTTAAGTCATGTGACTGTACATATGTGCTTTCAGTTTCCCGCACAGCAGTGAGAGGATTAAGTCATGTGACTGTACATATGTGCTTTCAGTTTCCCGCACAGCAGTGAGAGGGTTAAGTCATGTGACTGTACATATGTGCTTTCAGTTTCCCGTACAGCAGTGAGAGGGTTAAGTCATGTGACTGTACATATGTGCTTTCAGTTTCCCGTACAGCAGTGAGAGGGTTAAGTCATGTGACTGTACATATGTGCTTTCAGTTTCCCGTACAGCAGTGAGAGGGTTAAGTCATGTGACTGTACATATGTGCTTTCAGTTTCCCGCACAGCAGTGAGAGGGTTAAGTCATGTGACTGTACATATGTGCTTTCAGTTTCCCGCACAGCAGTGAGAGGGTTAAGTCATGTGACTGTACATGTGTGCTTTCAGTTTCCCGTACAGCAGTGAGAGGGTTAAGTCATGTGACTGTACATGTGTGCTTTCAGTTTCCCACATGGCAGTGAGAGGGTTAAGTCATGTGACTGTACATATGTGCTTTCATTTTCCCGCACAGCAGTGAGAGGGTTAAGTCATGTGACTGTACATGTGTGCTTTCAGTTTCCTGCACAGCAGTGAGAGGGTTAAGTAATGTGACTGTACATATGTGCTTTCAGTTTCCCGTACAACAGTGAGAGGGTTAAGTCATGTGACTGTACATGTGTGCTTTCAGTTTCCTGCGTACATATGTGCTTTCAGTTTCTCGTACAGCAGTTAGAGAGTTAAGTCACATGACTGTACATATTTGCTTTCAGTTTCCCGTACAGCAGTGAGAGGGTTAAGTCATGTGACTGTACATATGTGCTTTCAGTTTCCCGCAAAGCAGTGAGAGGGTTAAGACATGTGACTGTAAATGTGTGCTTTCAGTTTCCCGTACAGCAGTGAGAGGGTTAAGTCATGTGACTGTACATATGTGCTTTCAGTTTCCCGCACAGCAGTGAGAGGGTTAAGTCATGTGACTGTACATGTGTGCTTTCAGTTTCCACCACAGCAGTGAGAGGGTTAAGTCACATGACTGTACATATGTGCTTTCAGTTTCCCACACAGCAGTGAGAGGGTTAAGTCACATGACTGTACATATGTGCTTTCAGTTTCCCGCACAGCAGTGAGAGGGTTAAGTCATGTGACTGTACATATGTGCTTTCAGTTTCCCGCATGGCAGTGAGAGGGTTAAGTCATGTGACTGTACATGTGTGCTTTCAGTTTCCCGCACAGCAGTGAGAGGGTTAAGTCATGTGACTGCACATGTGTGCTTTAAGTTTTCTGCACAGCAGTGAGAGGGTTAAGTCATGTGACTGTACATATGTGCTTTCAGTTTCCTGCACAGCAGTGAGAGGGTTAAGTCATGTGACTGTACATATGTGATTTCAGTTTCCTGCACAGCAGTGAGAGGGTTAAGTCATGTGACTGTACATATGTGCTTTCAGTTTCCCGCACAGCAGTGAGAGGGTTAAGTCATGTGACTGTACATGTGTGCTTTCAGTTTCCTGCACAGCAGTGAGAGGGTTAAGTCATGTGACTGTACATGTGTGCTTTCAGTTTCCCGCACAGCAGTGAGAGGGTTAAGTCATGTGACTGTACATATGTGATTTCAGTTTCCCGCACAGCAGTGAGAGGGTTAAGTCATGTGACTGTACATGTGTGCTTTCAGTTTCCCCCACAGCAGTGAGAGGGTTAAGTCATGTGACTGTACATATGTGCTTTCAGTTTCCCGCACAGCAGTGAGAGGGTTAAGTCATGTGACTGTACATATGTGCTTTCAGTTTCCCGCATGGCAGTGAGAGGGTTAAGTCATGTGACTGTACATGTGTGCTTTCAGTTTCCTGCACAGCAGTGAGAGGGTTAAGTCATGTGACTGTACATATGTGATTTCAGTTTCCTGCACAGCAGTGAGAGGGTTAAGTCATGTGACTGTACATATGTGCTTTCAGTTTCCCGCACAGCAGTGAGAGGGTTAAGTCATGTGACTGTACATGTGTGCTTTCAGTTTCCTGCACAGCAGTGAGAGGGTTAAGTCATGTGACTGTACATGTGTGCTTTCAGTTTCCCGCACAGCAGTGAGAGGGTTAAGTCATGTGACTGTACATATGTGATTTCAGTTTCCCGCACAGCAGTGAGAGGGTTAAGTCATGTGACTGTACATGTGTGCTTTCAGTTTCCCCCACAGCAGTGAGAGGGTTAAGTCATGTGACTGTACATATGTGCTTTCAGTTTCCTGTACAGCAGTGAGAGGGTTAAGTCATGTGACTGTACATGTGTGCTTTCAGTTTCCCGTACAGCAGTGAGAGGGTTAAGTCACATGACTGTACATATGTGCTTTCAGTTTCCCGCACAGCAGTGAGAGGGTTAAGTCATGTGACTGTACATATGTGCTTTCAGTTTCCCACACAGCAGTGAGAGGGTTAAGTCATGTGACTGTACATATGTGCTTTCAGTTTCCCGTACAGCAGTGAGAGGGTTAAGTCATGTGACTGTACATGTGTGCTTTCAGTTTCCCGCACAGCAGTGAGAGGGTTAAGTCATGTGACTGTACATATGTGCTTTCAGTTTCCCGTACAGCAGTGAGAGGGTTAAGTCATGTGACTGTACATGTGTGCTTTCAGTTTCCCGCATGGCAGTGAGAGGGTTAAGTCACATGACTGTACATATGTGCTATCAGTTTCCCGTATAGCAGTGAGAGGGTTAAGTCATGTGACTGTATATATGTGCTTTCAGTTTCCCGTACAGCAGTGAGAGGGTTAAGTCATGTGACTGTACATATGTGCTTTCAGTTTCCCGTACAGCAGTGAGAGGGTTAAGTCACATGACTGAACATATGTGCTTTCAGTTTCCCACATGGCAGTGAGAGGGTTAAGTCACGTGACTGTACATATGTGCTTTCAGTTTCCCGTACAGCAGTGAGAGGGTTAAGTCATGTGACTGTACATATGTGCTTTCAGTTTCCCGTACAACAGTGAGAGGGTTAAGTCACATGACTGTACATATGTGCTTTCAGTTTCCCACATGGCAGTGAGAGGGTTAAGTCATGTGACTGTACATATGTGCTTTCAGTTTCCCGTACAGCAGTGAGAGGGTTAAGTCATGTGACTGTACATATGTGCTTTCAGTTTCCCATACAGCAGTGAGAGGGTTAAGTCACATGACTGTACATATGTGCTTTCAGTTTCCCACATGGCAGTGAGAGGGTTAAGTCATGTGACTGTACATGTGTGCTTTCAGTTTCCCGCACAGCAGTGAGAGGGTTAAGTCATGTGACTGTACATATGTGCTTTCAGTTTCCCACATGGCAGTGAGAGGGTTAAATCATGTGACTGTACATATGTGCTTTCAGTTTCCTGCATGGCAGTGAGAGGGTTAAGTCATGTGACTGTACATATGTGCTTTCAGTTTCCCGCATGGCAGTGAGAGGGTTTAGTCATGTGACTGTACATGTGTGCTTTCAGTTTCCTGCACAGCAGTGAGAGGGTTAAGTCATGTGACTGTACATATGTGCTTTCAGTATCCCGTACAGCAGTGAGGGGGTTAAGTCATGTGACTGTACATATGTGCTTTCAGTTTCCCGTACAGCAGTGAGAGAGTTAAGTCATGTGACTGTACATGTGTGCTTTCAGTTTCCCGCATGGCAGTGAGAGGGTTAAGTCATGTGACTGTACATATGTGCTTTCAGTTTCCCGCACAGCAGTGAGAGGGTTAAGTCATGTGACTGTACATATGTGCTTTCAGTTTCCCGTACAGCAGTGAGAGGGTTAAGTCTTGTGACTGTACATGTGTGCTTTCAGTTTCCCGTACAGCAGTGAGAGGTTTAAGTCACATGACTGTACATATGTGCTTTCAGTTTCCCGCACAGCAGTGAGAGGGTTAAGTCATGTGACTGTACATGTGTGCTTTCAGTTTCCCGTACAGCAGTGAGAGGGTTAAGTCATGTGACTGTACATATGTGCTTTCAGTTTCCCGCACGGCAGTGAGAGGGTTAAGTCATGTGACTGTACATATGTGCTTTCAGTTTCCCGCATGGCAGTGAGAGGGTTAAGTCATGTGACTGTACATATGTGCTTTCAGTTTCCCACATGGCAGTGAGAGGGTTAAGTCATGTGACTGTACATGTGTGCTTTCAGTTTCCCACAAAGCAGTGAGAGGGTTAAGTCATGTGACTGTACATATGTGCTTTCAGTTTCCCGTACAGCAGTGAGAGGGTTAAGTCATGTGACTGTACATATGTGCTTTCAGTTTCCTGTACAGCAGTGAGAGGGTTAAGTCATGTGACTGTACATATGTGCTTTCAGTTTCCCGTACAGCAGTGAGAGGGTTAAGTCATGTGACTGTACATATGTGCTTTCAGTTTCCCGCATGGCAGTGAGAGGGTTTAGTTATGTGACTGTACATGTGTGCTTTCAGTTTCCTGCACAGCAGTGAGAGGGTTAAGTCATGTGACTGTACATATGTGCTTTCAGTATCCCGTACAGCAGTGAGGGGGTTAAGTCATGTGACTGTACATATGTGCTTTCAGTTTCCCGTACAGCAGTGAGAGGTTAAGTCATGTGACTGTACATGTGTGCTTTCAGTTTCCCGCATGGCAGTGAGAGGGTTAAGTCATGTGACTGTACATATGTGCTTTCAGTTTCCCGCACAGCAGTGAGAGGGTTAAGTCATGTGACTGTACATGTGTGCTTTCAGTTTCCCGCATGGCAGTGAGAGGGTTAAGTCATATGACTGTACATATGTGCTTTCAGTTTCCCGTACAGCAGTGAGAGGGTTAAGTCTCATGGCTATAAATATGTGTTTTCAGTTTCCCGTACAGCAGTGAGAGGGTTAAGTCACATGGCTATAAATATGTGCTTTCAGTTTCCCGCACGGCAGTGAGAGGGTTAAGTCATGTGACTGTACATATTTGCTTTCAGTTTCCCGTACAGCAGTGAGAGGGTTAAGTCACATGGCTATAAATATGTGCTTTCAGTTTCCTGCATGGCAGTGAGAGGGTTAAGTCACATGACTGTACATATGTGCTTTCAGTTTCCCGTACAGCAGTGAGAGGGTTAAGTCACATGGCTATAAATATGTGCTTTCAGTTTCCCGCACAGCAGTGAGAGGGTTAAGTCACATGACTGTACATATGTGCTTTCAGTTTCCCGTACAGCAGTGAGAGGGTTAAGTCATGTGACTGCACATGTGTGCTTTCAGTTTCCCGTACAGCAGTGAGAGGGTTAAGTCACATGGCTACAAATATGTGCTTTCAGTTTCCCGCACAGCAGTGAGAGGGTTAAGTCACATGACTGTACATATGTGCTTTCAGTTTCCCGTACAGCAGTGAGAGGGTTAAGTCATGTGACTGTACATGTGTGCTTTCAGTTTCCCGTACAGCAGTGAGAGGGTTAAGTCACATGGCTATAAATATGTGCTTTCAGTTTCCCGCACAGCAGTGAGAGGGTAAAGTCACATGACTGTACATATGTGGTTTCAGTTTCCCGTACAGCAGTGAGAGGGTTAAGTCATGTGACTGTACATGTGTGCTTTCAGTTTCCCGTACAGCAGTGAGAGGGTTAAGTCACATGGCTATAAATATGTGCTTTCAGTTTCCCGCACAGCAGTGAGAGGGTTAAGTCACATGACTGTACATATGTGCTTTCAGTTTCCCGTACAGCAGTGAGAGGGTTAAGTCACATGACTGTACGCTCAGTCTGCACATCATATGCACCCACAAATCTGCTTTCACTTATGATAAACTAAATGTACCATTTCCTCAGTACAAACACCCCTGTACCCCCCTTGTCTGGTGCCCTCTCAGTGTGACTGGAGCCAGATAAATTAACATCACATTCATATGGGACTCACGCAGAGCGCTCTTTGTGCTTCTTGCAGCTGCACATTATAGTTATCCCAAGTTATAAAACAGAAGATACAGTGAGACAGATCTCACCGCAATGTACAGGGCTCATTTATTTGCTAACGGCTAGATTACGAGTCTTGCGTTATAAGTAAAAAAGCAGAGTTAAGCCTCATAGCGCTGCTCTTTTACTACCGCAGGTATTACGAGTCTTGCAGATTTAGGGGCACCGCACACTTTTTTGGCCTTACCGCAAATCAACTTACGCATATTGCGTATTGTTTTTTTTTCTATGGGACTTCCATAGAGCCAGTATTACGAGCTTGTCCTGGGAGGTCAAAAAGTGAGCGTTACAGCCTATCCCGTCAAGATTCGTAACGCATTCTAAAGTCAGTAGTTATGAGTTTTACACTACAAAGCTGTAGCATAAAACTCATAACTAAAGTGCTAAAAAGTACACGAACACCCATAGACTACCTATTAACCCTTAAACCGAGGCCCTCCTGCATCACAAACACTAAAATCCAAATCTAACCCTAACCCCTAACTTAAATATAATTTAAATAAATCTAAATAAAACTTACTATTAATAACTAAATTATTCCTATTTAAAACTAAATACCTATAAAATAAACCCTAAACTAGCTACAATATAACTAATAGTTACATTGTATCTAGCTTAGGATTTATTTTTATTTTACAGGCAAGTTTGTATTTATTTTAACTAGGTACAATAGTTATTAAATAGTTATTAACTATTTAATAACTACCTAGCTAACATAAATACAAAAGTACCTGTAAAATAAACCCTAACCTAAGTTACAATTACACCTAACACTACACTATCATTAAATAAATTACCTAAATTAAATACAATTAACCCCTTAATGACGACAGCACTTTTTCCATTTTCTGTCCGTTTGGGAGCAAGGCTATTTTACATTTTTGCTGTGTTTGTGTTTATCTGTAATTCTCCTCTTACTCGTTTACTGTACCCACACATATTATATACCGTTTTTCTCGCCTTTAAATGGAATTTCTAAATTAAAAAATATATAAAATATTAGGAAAAAATTGAAAAAAACACACTTTTTCTAACTTTGACCCCCAAAATCTGTTACACATCTACAACCACCAAAAAACAACCATGCTAAATAGTTTCTAAATTTTTTCCTGAGTTTAGAAATACCCAATGTTTACATGTTCTTTGCTTTTTGTGCAAGTTATAGGGCCATAAATACAAGTAGCACTTTGCTATTTCCAAACCATTTTTTTTCAAAATTAGCGCTAGTTACTTTGGGACACTGATATCTGTCAGGAATCCCTGAATATCCATTGACATGTATATCTTTTATTTTAGTAGACATCCCAAAGTATTGATCTAGGCCCATTTTGGTATAGTTCATGGCTTCATTTCACCGCCAAATGCGACCAAATAATTTTTTTTTCACTTTTTCCCAAATTGTTTTCACAAACTTTAGGTTTCTCACTGAAATTATTTGCAAACAACTTATGCAATTATGGCACAAATGGTTGTAAAAGCTTCTCTGGGATCCCCTTTGTTCAGAAATAGCAGACATATATGGCTTTGGCATTGCTTTTTGGTAATTAGAAGGCCGATAAATGCCACTGCGCACCACACGTGCATTATGCTCAGCAGTGCAGGGGTTAATTAGGGAGCATGTAGGGAGCTTCTATGATTAATTTAAGATTAGTGTAGTGTAGTAGACAACCCCAAGAATTGATCTAGGCCCATCTTGGTATTTTTCATGCCACCATTTCACCGCCAAATGCGATCAAATAAAAAAATGTTTTCATTTTTTCACAATTTTAGGTTTCTCACTGAAATTATTTACAAACAGCTTATGCAATTATGGCACAAATGGTTATAAAAGCTTCTCTGGGATCCCCTTTGTTCAGAAATAGCAGACTTATATGGCTTTGGCCTTGCTTTTTGGTAATTAGAAGGCTGCTAAATGCCACTGTGCACCACACGTGTATTATGCCCAGCAGTGAAGAGGTTAATTAGGGAGCATGTAGGCAGCTTGTAGAGTTAATTTTAGCTTTAGTGTAGTGTAGAATACAACCCAAAGTATTGATCTAGGCCTATTTTGGTATATTTCATGCCACCATTTCCCCGCCAAATGCGATCAAATAAAAAAAAAATCGTTCACTTTTTCACAAATTTTGGGTTTCTCACTGAAATTATTTACAAACAGATTGTGCAGTTATGGCATAAATGGTTGTAAATGCTTCTCTGGGATCCCCTTTGTTCAGAAATAGCAGACATATATGTCTTTGGCGTTGCTTTTTGGTAATTGGAAGGCCACTAAATGCTGCTGTGCACCACACGTGTATTATGTCTAGCAGTCAAGGGGTTAATTAGGTAGTTTGTAGGGAGCTTGCAGGGTTAATTTTAGCTTTAGTGTAGAGCTCAGCCTCCCACCTGACACATCAGACCCCTGATCCCTCCCAAAAAGCTCTCTTCCCTCCCCCACCCCACAATTGTCCCCGCCATCTTAAGTACTGGCAGAAAGTCTGCCAGTACTAAAATTAAAGGTATCTTTTTTTTATATATTTTTTTAGCATATTTACATATGCTGATGTGTAGGATCCCCCCTTAGCCCCCAACCTACCTGATCCCCCCAAACAACTCTCTAACCCTCCCCCTCTACCTTACTGGGAGCCATCTTGGGTACTGGCAGCTGTCTGCCAGTACCCAGTTTCCACAAAAAAATGCTTTTTTTCCCCTCCTTTTTTTTTCTGTAGTGTAGCTTCCCCCCCCCAAAGTACAACCCCCCTCCACCTCCCAGATCTCTTAGATTTGTTTTTAATTACATTTTACCCCACTTTTCATGGAAAAAAAATTCTGTAGTGTAGCCGCACCCACCCACTTCCACCCTGTGTACGCGCCCTTCCCCGCCCCCATGGACGCACGCACGCCCGTGCGCACCCCCGTTGATAACGCCCAAGATCCCGCCCCCCACCACTCCACACGGCCCATTGATGGCCGCTCACCCGCCTCCCAGACTGGCTCCCACCCAACAATGATACTGGCCATCGATGTCCGGTGCACCTAATCTAATAGCCCTATCAAAATAAAAAAGCCCCCCCCCAAAAAAAAAAAAAAACCTAGCCTAAACTTTACTACCAATAGCCCTTAAAAGGGCCTTTTGCGGGGCAGTGCCCCAAAGAAATCAGCTCTTTTACCTGGTAAAAAAATACAAACAACCCCCTCAACAGTAAAACCCAGCACCCACACAACCAACCCTCCAAATAAAACCCTAAATAAAAAAACGGGCATTTGGATGGGCATTGCCTTTAAAAGGGCATTTAGCTCTATTGCGTCCCAAAGCCCTAACCTAAAAATAAAACCCACCCAATAAACCCTTAAAAAAACCTAACACTAACCCCTGAAGATCCACTTACAGTTTTGAAGATCCGACGTCCATCCTCAACGAAGTCGGGAGAAGGATTGATGCTCCGCGTCGGATGTCTTGAAGATGGCCCCGCTCGGCGCCAGATGGATGAAGATAGAAGATGCCATCTGGGTTTAGACTTCTGCCCGTCTGGAGGACCACTTCTCCCGGCTTGAATGAAACTTCTCCCGGCTTCGTTGAGGACTTCTTGCCGTTTCGTTGAGGATTTCTCCCGGCTTCGTTGAGGATGGATGTCAGATCTTCAAAAATGTAAATGGATCTTCAGGGGTTAGTGTTTAGGATTGAGCTTGCATTCTATTGGCTGATTGGAACAGCCAATAGAATGCAAACTCAATCCTATTGGCTGATTGGATCAGTCAATAGGATTGAAGTTCAATCTTATTGGCTGATTGCATCAGCCAATAGGATGTTTTCAACCTTATTTATGATTGGCTGATATAATTCAATCAGCCAATCAGATTGAGCTCGCATTCTATTGGCTGATCGGAATAGCCAATAGAATGCGAGCTCAATTAGCCAATCAGATTTTTCCTACCATAATTCCAATTGGCTGATAGAATCCTATCAGCCAATCGGAATTGAAGGGACGCCATCTTGGATGACGTCCCTTAAAGGAACTTTCATTCATCGTTAGTTCGTTGGGGAAGAAGGATGTTCCGCTTCGGCGGGATGAAGATGGCTCCGGAAGAAAGAAGATTGAAGATGCCGCTTGGAAGAGGACATCGCCCGGTTGGAAGACCTCTTCAGCACCACCTGGATGATGACTTCATCAGATGGAAGACTTCTTCAGCGCCCCTTGGATGATGACTTCTGCTGCTCCGGATCTCCTCTTCTGTTCCATCGGTGGTCGGCTGGCTGAAGACGACTCAAGGTAGGATGATCTTCAGGGAGTAGTGTTAGGTTTATTTAAGGGGGGTTTGGGTTAGATTAGGGGTATGTGGGTGGTGGGTTTTAATGTTGGGGGGGTTGTTTTTTTATTTTACAGGCAAAAGAGCTGAATTCTTTGGGGCATGCCCCACAAAAGGCCCTTTTAAGGGCTGGTAAGGTAAAAGAGCTGGTAACTTTTTAATTTAGAATAGGGTAGGGCATTTTTTTATTTTGAGGAGCTTTGTTATTTTATTAGGGGGCTTAGATTAGGTGTAAGTAGCTTAAAATTGATGTAATATTTTTTAAATGTTTGTAACTTATTTTTTTTATTTTTTTGTAACTTAGCTTTTTTATTTTTTGTACTTTAGTTAGTTTATTTAATTTAATTTAATTGTAGTTATTTGTAGCTAATTTATTTAATTAATTTAATGATAGTGTAGTGTTAGGTTTAATTGTAACTTAGGTTAGGATTTATTTTACAGGTAATTTTGCATTTCTTTTAGCTAGGTAGTTATTAAATAGTTAATAACTATTTAATAACTATTCTAACTAGCTAAAATAAATACAAAGTTGCCTGTAAAATAAATATAAATCCTAAAATAGCTACAATGTAATTATTAATTATATTGTAGCTATCTTAGGGTTTATTTTACAGGTAAGTATTTAGTTTTTAATAGGAATAATTTATTAAAGTATATTGTAGTGTTAGGTGTAATTGTAACTTAGGTTAGTTTTTATTTTACAGGTAAATTTCTCTTTATTTTAGCTAGGTAGCTATTAAATAGTTAATAACTATTTAATAGCTATTTTACCTAGTTAAAATAAATTGAAAGATGCCTGTAAAATAAAAATAAATCCTAAGATAGCTACAATATAATTATTATTTATATTGTAGCTATATTAGGGTTTATTTTAAAGGTAAGTATTTAGTTTTAAATAGGATTAATTTAGTTAATTAGAGAAATATTATTTAGATTTATTTAATTCATATTTAAGTTAGGGGGTGTTAGGGTTAGTGTTAGACTTAGGTTTAGGGGTTAACAATTTTATTACAGTGGTGGCGTGTAGGGGGGGCAGTATAGGGGTTAATTAATTTATTATAGGTGGCGACGGTGTAGGGGGGCAGATTAGGGGTTAATTAGTTTAAGATAGGTTGCGGCGGGGTCCAGGAGCAGCGGTTTAGGGGTTAAACTACTTATTTAGTTGCGGCGGGGTCCGGGATCCTCAGGATAGGGGTTAATAACTTTATTATAGGTGGCGACGGTATAGGGGGGGCAGGATAGGGGTTAATATGTATAATGTAGGTGGCGGTGGGGTCCGGGAGCGGCGGTTTAGGGGTTAACATATTTATTATAGTGGCGGTGGGCTCCGGGAGCAGCGGTTTAGGGGTTAACATATTTATTATAGTGGCGGTGGGCTCCGGGAGCGGCGGTTTAGCGCGTAATAACTTTATTTAGTTGCGGCGGTGTAGGGGGCGCAGATTAGGGGTGTTTAGACTCGGGGTACATGTTAGGGTGTTAGGTGTAGACAGCTCCCATAGGAATCAATGGGATGTCTGGCAGCAGCGAACTTGTACTTTCGCTATGGTCAGACTCCCATTGATTCCTATGGGATCCACCGCCTCCAGGGTGGCAGTTTGAAAACCAGGTACGCTGGGCCGAAAAAGTGCCGAGCGTACCTGCTAGTTTTTTGATAACCAGCAAAAGTAGTCAGATAGTGCCGAACTTGTGTGCGGAACATCTGTAGTGACGTAAGAATCGATTTGTGTCGGACTGAGTCCGGCGGATCGAAGCTTACGTCACTAAAAAAAATTTTTTGCCAGTATCTATCTGCGGAATTCCAGCTTATTTGAGGTTGACGGCTTGATAACTAGGGGCCAGAGAGTATTATTATTATTATTATTATTATTATCGGTTATTTGTAGAGCGCCAACAGATTCCGCAGCGCTAAAAAACTTACTAACTGCTAGAGACAGAAAGTAAATTTACTAACTGCTAGATACAGAGAGTAAACTTACTAACTGCTAGATACAGAGAGTAATCTTACTAACTGCTAGATACAGAGAGTAAACTTACTAACTGCTAGATACAGAGAGTAAACTTACTAACTGCTAGATACAGAGAGTAAACTTACTAACTGCTAGAAAATAGAGTAAAAGAATTTGCTGTGACCATCAGCTGCCAGTCAATCTTATGCGTTTCGGCTGGTTAATAGCCTTAATCATAGACCATATAGGATATCTGGTTTTCACCCTTAAATAGCCACATAAGTGGATATCAAGGGTGAACAGCTGACGGTTGCTGCATATCTCATTAATCAATTGTGGCATAATACACAGACAGCATACTGTCTTAAACTTACTAACTGCTAGATACAGAGAGTAAACTTACTGACTGCTAGATACAAAGAGTAAACTTACTAACTGCTAGATACAGAGAGTAAACTTACTAACTGCTAGATACAGAGAGTAAACTTACTAACTGCTAGATACAGAGAGTAAACTTACTAACTACTAGATACAGAGAGTAAACTTACCGACTGATAGACACAGAGAGTAAACTTACTGACTGCTAGATACAGAGAGTAAACTTACTAACTGCTAGATACAGAGAGTAAACTTACTAACTGCTAGATACAGAGAGTAAACTTACTAACTGCTAGATACAGAGAGTAAACTTACTAAGTGCTAGATACAGAGAGTAAACTTAAAGAACCAAGAACAAATCCAGCGAGCTCCGGTAAAAAAATTGTGGTGAGTTTATTAGAAACACTGAAAAAACACACTTAGAATAGGGGGGGGGGAAATAGAGTAAAAGAATATGCTGTGACCATCAGCTGCCAGTCAGTCTTACGCGTTTCGGCTGGTTACTAGCCTTAATCATAGACCATATAGGATATCTGGTTTTCACCCTTAAATAGCCACATAAACTTACTAACTGCTAGATACAGAGAGTAAACTTACTAACTGCTAGAGACAGAGAGTAAACTTACTGACTGCTAGATACAGATAGTAAACTTACTAACTGCTAGATACAGAGAGTAAACTTACTAACTGCTAGATACAGAGAGTAAACTTACTGACTGCTAGATACAGAGAGTAAACTTACTAACTGCTAGATAAAGAGAGTAAACTTACTAACTGCTAGATACAGAGAGTAAACTTACTAACTACTAGATACAGAGAGTAAACTTACCGACTGATAGATACAGAGAGTAAACTTACTGACTGTTAGATACAGAAAGTAAACTTAGTAACTGCTAGATACAGAGAGTAAACTTACTAACTGCTAGTTACAGAGAGTAAACTTACTAACTGCTAGAGACAGAGAGTAAACTTACTGACTGCTAGATACAGATAGTAAACTTACTAACTGTTAGATACAGAGAGTAAACTTACTAACTGCTAGATACAGAGAGTAAACTTACTGACTGCTAGATACAAAGAGTAAACTTACTAACTGCTAGATACAGAGAGTAAACTTACTAACTGCTAGATACAGAGAGTAAACTTACTAAGTGCTAGATACAGAGAGTAAACATAAAGAACCAAGAACAAATCCAGCAAGCTCCGGTAAAAAAATTGTGGTGAGTTTATTAGAAACACTGAAAAAACATACTTAGAATAGGGGGGTAAAAAATAGAGTAAAAGAATATGCTGTGACCATCAGCTGCCAGTCAGTCTTACGCGTTTCGGCTGGTTAATAGCCTTAATGATAGACCATATAGGATATCTGTTTTTCACCCTTAAATAGCCACATAAGTGGATATCAAGGGTGAACAGCTGATGGGCGCTGCATATCTCATTAACCAATTGTGGCATAATACACAGACAGCATACTGTCTTAAACTTACTATCTGCTAGATACAGAGAGTAAACTTACTGACTGCTAGATACAGATAGTAAACTTACTATCTGCTAGATACAGAGAGTAAACTTACTGACTGCTAGATACAGATAGTAAACTTACTAACTGCTAGATACAGAGAGTAAACTTACTAACTGCTAGAGACAGAGAGTAAACTTACTGACTGCTAGATACAGAGAGTAAACTTACTGACTGCTAGATACAGATAGTAAACTTACTAACTGCTAGATACAGAGAGTAAACTTACTAACTGCTAGATACAGAGAGTAAACTTACTGACTGCTAGATACAGATAGTAAACTTACTAACTGCTAGATACAGAGAGTAAACTTACTAACTGCTAGAGACAGAGAGTAAACTTACTGACTGCTAGATACAGATAGTAAACTTAGTAACTGCTAGATACAGATAGTAAACTTACTAACTGCTAGATACAGAGAGCAAACTTACTAACTGCTAGATACAGAGAGCAAACTTACTAACTGCTAGATACAGATAGTAAACTTTCTAACTACTAGATAAATAGAGGCCCATTTTTCAAGCTCTGGATGGAGCTTGAGTGCCTGAGTTTCTGGCGAGTCTTCAGAATTGCCAGAAACACAAGTTATGGAGCAGCGGTCTAAAGACGGCTGCTCCATAACCCTGTCCCCCTGCTCTGAGCAGGCGGACAGGAATCGCCGAATTTCAACCCGATTGAGTACGATCGGGTTGATTGACACCCCTGCTTGCGACCAATTAGCCGCGAGCCTTCAGGGGGTGGCGTTGCACCAGCAGCTCTTATGAGCTGCTGGTGCAATGCTGAATATGAAGAACATATTGCTCTCCACATTCAGCAATGTCTGTCGGACCTGATCCGCACTGTCGTATAAGGTCCGACAGACATTTGGTAAATCGGCCTCAGAGAGTAAACTTGCTAACTACTAGATACAGAGAGGTCAAATTATGAAAGGTCTTGTGGACCTGATCCGACAGTGCGGATCAGGTCCACAAGACCTCGCTGAATGCGGAGAGCAATACGCTCTCTGTATTCAGCATTGCTCCAGCAGCTCACAAGAGCTGCTTGTGCAACGCCGCCCCCTGCTGAGTCACGGCCAGGGAGGTGTCAATTAACCCAATCGTATTTGATTGAGTTGAATTGCGGCGATTCCTGTCCGCCTCATCAGAGCAGGCAGACAGGGTTATGGAGCAGCGGTCTTTAGACCACTGCTTCATAATTGCTGTTTCTGGCGAGTCTGAAGACTCGCAAGAAACACGGCCCTTAAAGCTCCATACGGAACTTGATAAATGGGCCTCAGAGAGTAAACTTGATAACTGTTAATGCCTTATGGCTACTTCCTAAGAAGTTACCAGGTCTTTAGACCAGCTGAGTAGACCACTGTGATTAGACCACTGTGGGGTAGGTCTTCACTGCACTTGTGTTTCTTTGCTTTAGACCACATGGCACATACACATCCATAAGGTCCCTAAAGGAACATGAATGTAAAAAATAAACATTCATGGATCAGATAAGAAACTTAAACTAGGAGTAAGCATGGGATTGCTAGCTACTCAAATATGCATCTTGTGATTGGCTCTTTTCTGGAGTTTACTTTAAAGGGACAATCTACACCAGAATTTTTATTATTTAATAAGATAGATAATTCCTTTATTACCCATTCGCCGGTTTGTCATAACCAACATAGTTGTATTAATATACGTTTTACCTCTGGGATTACCTTGTTTCTAAGCCTTTGCAGACTGCCCCCTTATCTAAGTGCTTTTGACAGACATGCAGTGTAGCCAATCAGTAAAGACTCCTAAATAACTTCATGGGAGTGAACACAATGTTATCTATATGACACACATGAACTAGTACTGTCCAACTGTGAAAAACTAAGAGGTGGTTTTCAACGGTTTACAAATCAGTTTGAGACTACCTAGGTTTAGCTTTTTAAAATACCACCAAGGGAACAAAGCAAATTTGATAATAAAAGTAAATTGGAAAATTGTTTAAAATTGCATGCTCTGGTCTCTAGTTATGAAGCTCCGTATTTACCTGCATTCGCCGGCCCAATACGCTCGCCTAAGCTCGCCTAATATCGCCGCCGCGGACCTGAATACATTCGCCAAAGTTATCAAGAAAGCTGTCAAGAAGCTGCGCACCAAGTACAGAGCGATGAGCAGCGGGCTGTTGTTAACTGACAGTCATCGATCTCGCTGCTCATTGGCTTCTTTGCAGCTTTCTTGCTAGCCTGTCACTAAGCACCCACACTATACTATACTGTTTTACCCCCTAAACCGCCGCTCCTGGAGCCCCCCGCACCTAAATAAACTTATTAACCCCTAAACCGCCGCTCCTGGACCCCTCCGCAACTATAATAAATATATGAAACCCTAAACCGCCACCCCCGGACCCCGCCGCCACTATAATAAATATATGAACCCCTAAACCACCGATCCCAGACCCCGCTGCCACCTACATTATACCTATTAACCCCTAATCTTCCACCCCCTATACCGCCGCCACCTACATAAAGTTATTAACCCCTATCCTGCCGATCCCGGACCCCGCCGCAAATAAATTGTTTCATTTAAACCGCCGCACCCGGAGCCCACCGCCACCTACATTACATTTATTAACCCCTATCCTGCCCCCCCCCACACCGCCGCCACCTGCATTACATTGATTAACCCCTAATCTACCCCCCTACACCGCCGCCAGTATATTAAATGAATTAACCCCTAAACCTAAGTCTAACCCTAACCCTAACACCCCCCTAACTTAAATATTATTTAAATTAATCTAAATAAATATTCCTATAATTAAATAAATAATTCCTATTTAAAACTAAATACTTACCTATAAAATAAACCCTAACGGCTAGATTTAGAGTTTGGCGGCCAAAGGGGTGCGTTAGCTACGCATGCTTTTTTTCTCCCGCACCTTTTAAATACCGCTGGTATTTAGAGTTCACAGAATGTCTGGGTTTTCAGTCCGTTAGGCTCCAAAAAGGGAGTGTAGAGCATAATTTAACGCCACTGCAACTCTCGATACCAGCGGTGCTTACGGACGCAGCCAGCTTCAAAAACGTGCTCGTGCACGATATCCCTATAGAAAACAATGGGGCAGTTTGAGCTAACCTAACACCTGCAAAAAAGCAGCGTTCAGCTCTTAACGCAGCCCCATTGTTTTCTATGGGGAAACACTTCCTACGTCTGCACCTAACACTCTAAGATGTACCCCGAGTCTAAACACCCCTAACCTTACACTTATTAACCCCTAATCTGCCACCCCCGCTATCGCTGACCCCTGCATATTATTATTAACCCCTAATCTGCCGCTCCGTATACCGCCGCAACATACATTATAGTTATGTACCCCTAATCTGCTGCCCCTAACACCTCCGACCCCTATATTATATTTATTAACCCCTAATCTGCCCCCCTTACAACGTCGCCGCCAGCTACCTACAATAATTAACCCCTAATCTGCCGATCGGAGCTCACCGCTACTCTAATAAATGTATTAACCCCTAAAGCTAAGTCTAACCCTAACACTAACACCCCCCTAAGTTAAATATAATTTTTATCTAACGAAATAAATTAACTCTTATTAAATAAATTATTCCTATTTAAATCTAAATACTTACCTGTAAAATAAACCCTAATATAGCTACAATATAAATTATAATTACATTGTAGCTATTTTAGGATTAATATTTATTTTACAGGCAACTTTGTATTTATTTTAACCAGGTACAATAGCTATTAAATAGTTATTTACTGTTTAATAGCTACCTAGTTAAACTAATTACAAAATTACCTGTAAAATAAATCCTAACCTAAGTTACAATTAAACCTAACACCACACTATCAATACATAAATTAAATAAACTACCTACAATTATCTACAATTAAACCTAACACTACACTATCAATAAATTAATTAAATACAATACCTACAAATAACTACAATGAAATAAACTAACTAAAGTACAAAAAATAAAAAAGAACTAAGTTACAAAAAATAAAAAAATATTTACAAACATTAGAAAAAAATTCCAACAATTTTAAACTAATTACACCTACTCTAAGCCCCCTAATAAAATAACCGATCAGCCAATAAAATGCGAGCTCAATCTGATTGGCTGATCGGATCAGCCAATCGGATTGAACTTGATTCTGATTGGCTGATTCCATCAGCCAATCAGAATTTTCCTACCTTAATTCCGATTGGCTGATAGAATCCTATCAGCCAATCGGAATTCAAGGGACGCTATCTTGGATGACGTCCCTTAAAGGAACCGTCATTCGTCGGGAAGTCGTCGGAAGAAGAAGATGGGTCCGCGGTGGAGGTCTTCAAGATGGAGCCGGTCCTCATCGGATGAAGATAGAAGATGCCGCTTGGAAGAAGATGGTTGCCGGTCCGGATCTACTCTTCTTCCCGGATAGGATGAAGACTTTGGAGCCTCTTCGGGACTTCTTCAGCCGTCGCTTGATAGAAGGCTTCAGCCGGATGATGGATGTCTAGCCCCCGCTTGGGCTTGGATGAAGATTTCGGAGCCTGGAATGATCGCTGATACCTGGCATGGTGAAGACAAGGTAGGAAGATCTTCAGGGGCTTAGTGTTAGGTTTATTTAAGGGGGGGTTGGGTTAGATTAGGGGTATGTGGGTGGTGGGTTGTAATCTTGGGGGGGTATTGTATGTTTTTTTTTACAGGCAAAAGAGCTGAATTCTTTGGGGCATGCCCCGCAAAGGGCCCTTTTAAGGGCTGGTAAGGTAAAAGAGCTTTGAACTTTTGTAATTTAGAATAGGGTAGGGCAATTTTTTATTTTGGGGGTCTTTGTTATTTTATTAGGGGGCTTAGAGTAGGTGTAATTAGTTTAACATTGTTGTAATATTTTTCTAATGTTTGTAAATATTTTTTTATTTTTTGTAACTTAGTTCTTTTTTATTTTTGTACTTTAGTTAGTTTATTTCATTGTATTTATTTGTAGATATTGTATTTAATTAATTTATTGATAGTGTAGTGTTAGATTTAATTGTAGATAATTGTAGGTAGTTTATTTAATTAATTTATTGATAGTGTAGTGTTAGGTTTAATTGTAACTTAGGTTAGGATTTATTTTACAGGTAATTTTGTAATTATTTTAACTAGGTAGCTATTAAATAGTTATTAACTATTTAATAGCTATTGTACCTGGTTAAAATAAATACAAAGTTGCCTGTAAAATAAATATTAATCCTAAAATAGCTACAATATAATTATAATTTATATTGTAGCTATATTAGGGTTTATTTTACAGGTAAGTATTTAGCTTTAAATAGGAATAATTTATTTAATAAGAGTTCATTTATTTCGTTAGATAAAAATTATATTTAACTTAGGGGGGTGTTAGTGTTAGGGTTAGACTTAGGGGTTAATACATTTATTATAGTAGCTGTGAGCTCCGATCGGCAGATTAGGGGTTAATTATTGTAGGTAGCTGGCGGCGACGTTGTGGGGGGCAGTTTAGGGGTTAATAAATATAATATAGGGGTCGGAGGTGTTAGGGGCAGCAGATTAGGGGTACATAGGGATAACATAGTTGGCGGCAGTGTACGGAGCGGAAGATTAGGGGTTAAAAAATGTAAATATAGTGGTGGCGATGTGGGGGGACCTCGGTTTAGTGGTACATAGGTAGTTTATGGGTGTTAGTGTACTTTGGAGCACAGTAGTTAAGAGCTTTATAAACCGGCGTTAGCCCAGAAAGCTCTTAACTACTGACTTTTTTCTGTGGCTGGAGTTTTGTCGTTAGATTTCTAACGCTCACTTCAGCCACGACTCTAAATACCAGCGTTAGAAAGATCCCATTGAAAAGATAGGATACGCAATTGACGTAAGGGGATCTGCGGTATGGAAAAGTCGCGGCTGGAAAGTGAGCGTTAGACCCTTTCCTGACTGGCTCCAAATACCAGAGGGCGGTAAAAACCAGCGTTAGGAGCCTCTAACGCTGGTTTTGACGGCTACCGCCCAACTCTAAATCTAGGCCTAAGATAGCTACAATATAATTAATAATTACATTGTAGCTAGCTTAGGGTTTATATTTATTTTACAAGCAACTTTGTAATTATTTTAACTAGGTACAATAGCTATTAAATAGTTATTAACTATTTAATAACTACCTAGCTAAAATAACTACAAAAGTACCTTTAAAATAAATCCTAACCTAAGTTACAAATACACCTAACACTATACTATCATTAAATAAATTAAATTAATTAACTACAATTACCTAACATTAAATAAAATTAACTAAAAATAACTAAAGTACAAAAAAAACCCCCTCTAAATTACAGAAAATAAAAAAAATTACAAGAATTTTAAACTAATTTTTTTGCAGGGCATTGCCCCAAAGTAATCAGCTCTTTTACCTGTAAAAAAAAGAAATACAATACCCCCCATCATTACAACCCACAACCCACACACCCCTACTCTAAAACCCACCCAATTCCCCCTTAAAAAAACCTAACACTGGGGGGCGTGTCCAAGCAGCGTTCTGAACAGGACGCACACTCTGGGAGCTCTGAGCAGAAATTTCAGTAATCCGCCGATTATTGTCATATAACAGCAAGTTATGAGTTTATAAATTACAGATTGTACAGTGTGGTCACTAGCGACCAAACATTTAATCTTCTTGTTGTCTGCATGACGCTGGGGCTACAGTTTGGAGAATAAGGCCTAAGGCGGCGGCCTAATACTAGGCATTCACCTCCCCCCCGGGAAGAGCCGGGTTATCAGTGCTGCTAGGGAGACCGGCTTACTGAACTCTTCGCACTCTAACATAGATAGGATTTCAGCCGAGCACAACATCAAGTCTGAAGTGGTGCTATCATCCTACTCTCGCATTCAGCAAACTACCAAGACATCTTTGCTCAACGGGGCAAGTTAACACATAGCTGGAATTTAAGCATCCTTGAAAGATGGTGACTATGTGTGATACAAAGAAACTGATAAAGTATGACCTTCACTTTGCAAATTTTGAGAGGCTTATGGAGAACCTAGTGGAGAGAGCCCCATTTGACGCTCTGATGAAAAAGCTGTGTACCGCTGACAAGTTAATAACAGCTCCTAAGGAGGATATGAAAATTACCTCTCAAGATGGCGCCATAAGGAATTACACTCGCTGCAGAAGCCCACTCTGCCTAAACCTACAAACGACAGGCCAGGGGAATCATTATACGATGTGGGGCAAGAGGTTGACCACACTGGCGCACCCGACATCGTTGCCGGACATATGAAGGGGCTTCCCCAAGCAAAAGCGCATCACGCGGTTGCCACAGCGCCGCTCCGGCAGAAACGATCCAGGAGATCTCATCAGGCCTCTTTCCCGACTCAAAGTCTGACACCAGCGGGGCATAAAAGGGGGGCTCCCCGAGATCGAAAGGTTTACAAAGGAGGGCTCGAGGACCTAGATGGACTTCACTGCCCCACACAGTTCGAGCTCCACTCGGAGCCACAGCATGATGGTGGCCCAATACGACCCTGGCCCGGGGAGACCCGGTGTGACGGACTTGCACAAGGAAAAAGGCTGCACAATTCAGAAGCGGGACAGTATGATCAGGCTATTACCGGAGGGTGATAGTGACTTTACTCACCTCTGAGGCCATTAAACCCTCGGGATGCAAAATGCAGTAACTATGCAAAGTTATTATGTTAACCGGTTTTTATTATGTTGCATGATATATAGTATATATAGCACTTGTGTTTGCCCTCTATGTTGTTTAGTTTTTGTATTGCTCATGCCAATTTATTGGGGATAATTGATTTATTGTGAAAATGAGAAGTATGCAGTTCCCTCTCTGTGGCTTGCGGCCGGGGCCGCGGAGCAGGGGATGGTGAACTAGTGTTGTTCAAGCATAAAAAGTAATTATTTAAACAACTAGTCAACGGTAGTTCACCACAAATGTCTTATAGTCTAACTTCACGATATAATATACCCCTTCTTACTCGTCAACACCCATAATTAATTAAAATGGAGGAAAAGAGAGCATTCCCTCGAGATAAGATCAGCAGTGATGCGAGGTGTTATACTCAAATATTTTTATTTTTTTATATATAAGCTTAACTATTAGCTCGGTCTGGGTCCTTAATTTACTTGGTTTGCAATACTTGGTCCCCTCTCCTATCACCTCAGTATGTTTTTCCTTACCTTCTCTTTCTCTTAACTCCTTGTTTAGTTTTTTTTTCATACGTATTATTCATAAGTATAACCCCCACTTTGCCTATATACACACAGAGCCCAAGAGAGGCCCATTTAAATAGCTGGGGCAAACGTTTCTTACCTTCTTTTTCTTTTAAATCTTTGTTTAGTCTGTTTTTCATATATATTATTCATATGTATAACCCCCACATTGTCTATATACACACAGAGCCCAAAAGTGGCCCATTTAAAAAAAAAAGTTGGGGCAAACTCGAGGTTTAATAACTAATGCTCATTGCTTTGTTTTATCTTCTTATTTTTAGATTCTTTTAACAAGACAGCGAAATCTGAGTATTACATAATTCATAATTATTGCATGGTCCTAACAATGTGAAATGCCTTTTTGCAACTTTTTTTGATGTATTCCATGTATTTTTAAGATCTGCTGTAAATCCTCGTTATCTCAATAAAGCTCTTTGAAAATAAAAAAAAAACAAAAAAAAACCTAACACTACCCCCTTGAAGATCACCCTACCTTGAGCCGTCTTCACCCAGCCGGGCACAATCGGTCATCCGATCCGTCCAGAAGTCTTCAATGAATCCGGGCAGAAGAGGTCCTCCAAGCGGCAGAAGTCTTCATCCAAGCTGCATCTTCTATCTTCAATCAACCGGAGCGGAGCCATCTTGAATCCAGCCGACGCGGAGCCATCCTCTTCCATCGACGCCCTAACAATGAATGAACGTTCCTTTAAATGACGTCATCTAAGATAGCGTCCCTTGAATTCCGATTGGCTGATAGGATTCTATCAGCCAATCGGAATTAATGTAGGAAAAATCCGATTGGCTGATGCAATCAGCCAATCGGATTGAAGTTCAATCCAATTGGCTGATCCAATCAGCCAATCGGATTAAGATCGCATTCTATTGGCTGATTGAAACAGCCAATAGAATGCAAGCTCAATCCGATTGGCTGATTGTATCAGCCAATCAGATTTTTCCTACCTTAATTCCGATTGGCTGATAGAATCCTATCAGCCAATCGGAATTCAAGGGACACCATCTTGGATGACGTCATTTAAAGGAACCTTCATTCGGTGTTAGGGTGTCAATGGAAGAGAATAGCTCCGCGTCGGATGGATTCAAGATGCTCCGTTCCGCTCCGGTTGATTGAAGATGAAGACTTCTGCCGCTTGGAGGACCTCTTCTGCCCGGATTCGATGAAGACTTCTGGATGGATCGGATGACCGATTGTGCCCGGCTGAGTGAAGACGGCTCAAGGGGGTAGTGTTAGGTTTTTTTAAGGGGGCATTGGGTGGGTTTTAGAGTAGGGGTGTGTGGGTGGTGGGTTGGAATGTTGTGGGGGGTATTGTATTTCTTTTTTTTACAGGTAAAAAAGCTGATTACTTTGGGGCAATGCCCCGCAAAAAGCCCTTTTAAGGGCTGGTAAAAGAGCTGATTACTTTGGGGCAATGCCCCGCAAAAGGCCCTTTTAATGGCTATTTGTAATTTAGTTTAGGGTAGGGAATTTTATTATTTTGGGGGGCTTTTTTATTTTATTAGGGGGCTTAGATTAGGTGTAATTGGTTTAAAATTCTTGTAATTTTTTTATTTTCTGTAATTTAGATTTTTTTTTGTACTTTAGTTATTTTTAGTTAATTCTATTTGATGTTAGGTAATTGTAGTTAATTAATTTAATTTATTTAATGATAGTATAGTGTTAGGTGTAATTGTAACTTAGGTTAGGATTTATTTTACAGGTAATTTTGTAGTTATTTTAGCTAGGTAGCTATTAAATAGTTAATAACTATTTAATAGCTATTGTACCTAGTTAAAATAATTACAAAGTTGCCTGTAAAATAAAAATAAACCCTGAAATAGCTACGATGTAATTATTAATTATATTGTAGCTATCTTAGGGTTTATTTTATAGGTAAGTATTTAGTTTTAAATAGGATTAATTTATTTAGGAATATTTATTTAGATTAATTTAAATAATATTTAAGTTAGGGGGTGTTAGGGTTAGGGTTAGACTTAGATTTAGGGGTTAATTCATTTAATATAGTGGCGGCGGTGTAGGGGGTAGATTAGGGGTTAATCAATGTAATGTAGGTGGCGGCGGTGTAGGGGGGCAGGGTAGGGGTTACTAAATGTAATGTAGATAGCGGAGGGCTCTGGTTGTGGCGGTTTCGGGGTTATACAATTAATTTATTTGCGGCGGGGTCCGAGATCAGCAGGATAGGGGTTAATAACTTTATGTAGGTGGCGGCGGTATAGGGGCGGCAGATTAGGGGTTAATAGGTATAATGTAGGTGGCGGAGGGGTCTGGGAGCAGAGGTTTAGGGTTTCATATATTTATTATAGTTGCGGCGGGGTCCGGGAGCGGCGGTTTAGTGGTTAAAATATTTTTTATAGTTGCGGCGGGGTCCAGGAGCGGCAGTTTAGGGGTTAATAAGTTTAATGTAGGTGGCGGCGGGGTCCGGGAGCGGCGGTTTAGGGGTTAATAAGTATAAAGTAGAGTGGCAGTGTAGGGGGGCCAGATTAGGGGTGTTTAAACTCAGGGTACATGTTAGGGTGTTAGGTGCAGACACTTCCCATAGAAATCAATGGGATATCGGGCAGCAGCGAACATGAGCTCTCGCTGCTGTCAGACTCCCATTGATTCCTATGGTATCCGCCGCCTCCAGGGCGGTGATTTGAAAACCAGGTACGCGGGGCCAGAATAGTGCCAAGCGTACCTGCTAGTTCTTTGATAACTAGTAAAAGTAGTCAGATTGTGCCAAACTTGCGTTCGGAACATCTGTAGTGACTTAACCATCAATCTCTGTCGGACTGAGTCCGGCGGATCGTATGTTACGTCACTGTATTCTACTTTTGCCGGGCTGTAGGGCTTGATAACTACAGCGAATCAACCTCGCCACAAATACGCTGCGGAATTCAAGCATATTTGTGGTTGACGGTTTGATAACTAGAGGCCTCTCTATCTGAATCATGACAGTTTAATTGTGACTAAACTGTTCCTTTAAAGTTGTAGGAGTTGCACCGTTAGTTGCAAACAATACACAATAATAAAATGCTCTATAACACTGAGAAAGTTCCTTTTTGCTCGTATCTGTCCCTCAAAGCAATGTGACACACAGTATATACTGCTGAAATTGGCTCCCTAACACAGCCTTTGCTCTGTGCCCAGTAACAATTAGGTACACCCCTGTTGGGAGGTATACAAATATGACATTGCATAGATTTTAGTCCCTTGCTTCCCTTGTGAGGCTTTGTTAGCATTTTGCATGAAATTTAGTCTCATCAGGTATCCAGCAAACAGGCAGCAAATTATAACTGTACTTCTCTGTTTAGTGGCACATCTCTATAGGCCAGGATCTGCACTTAATAAATAAGGAATCATATGGCCACGACACTGAGTATATGCACTACTGCCAGACACACGGAGCACTACTGCCAGACACACGGAGCACTACTGTCAGACACACAGAGCACTACTGCCAGACACACAGAGCACTACTGCCAGACACACAGAGCACTACTGCCAGACACACGGAGCACCACTGTCAGACACACAGAGCACTACTGCCAGACACACAGAGCACTACTGCCAGACACACAGAGCACTACTGCCAGACACACGGAGCACTACTGTCAGACACACAGAGCACTACTGCCAGACACACGGAGCACCACTGTCAGACACACAGAGCACTACTGCCAGACACACAGAGCACTACTGCCAGACACACAGAGCACTACTGCCAGACACACGGAGCACCACTGTCAGACACACAGAGCACTACTGTCAGACACACAGAGCACTACTGCCAGACACACAGAGCACTACTGCCAGACACACGGAGCACTACTGCCAGACACACGGAGCACCACTACCAGACACACGGAGCACTACTGCCAGACACACAGAGCACTACTGTCAGACACACGGAGCACTACTGTCAGACACACAGAGCACTACTGCCAGACACACGGAGCACTACTGTCAGACACACGGAGCACTACTGTCAGACACACGGAGCACTACTGTCAGACACACGGAGCACTACTGTCAGACACACAGAGCACTACTGCCAGACACACGGAGCACTACTGCCAGACACACGGAGCACTACTGCCAGACACACAGAGCACTATTGTCAGACACACAGAGCACTACTGTCAGACACACAGAGCACTACTGTCAGACACACAGAGTACTACTGTCAGACACACAGAGCACTACTGTCAGACACACAGAGCACTACTGTCAGACACACGGAGCACTACTGTCAGACACACGGAGCACTACTGCCAGACACACAGAGCACTACTGCCAGACACACAGAGCACTACTGCCAGACACACGGAGCACTACTGCCAGACACACAGAGCACTACTGCCAGACACACAGAGTACTATTGTCAGACACACAGAGCACTACTGCCAGACACACAGAGCACTACTGCCAGACACACAGAGCACTACTGCCAGACACACAGAGCACTACTGCCAGACACACAGAGCACTACTGCCAGACACACAGAGCACTACTGCCAGACACACAGAGCACTACTGCCAGACACACAGAGCATTACTGACAGACACACAGAGCACTACTGACAGACACACAGAGCACTACTGCCAGACACACAGAGCACCACTGCCAGACACACAGAGCACTACTGTCAGACACACAGAGCACTACTGTCAGACACACAGAGCACTACTGCCAGACACACAGAGCACTACTGGCAGACACACAGAGCACTACTGCCAGACACACAGAGCACTACTGTCAGACACACAGAGCACCACTGCCAGACACACGGAGCACTACTGCCAGACACACAGAGCACTACTGTCAGACACACGGAGCACTACTGTCAGACACACGGAGCACCACTGCCAGACACACAGAGCACTACTGCCAGACACACAGAGCACTACTGCCAGACACACAGAGCACTACTGCCAGACACACAGAGCACTACTGCCAGACACACAGAGCACTACTGCCAGACACACAGAGCACTATTGTCAGACACACAGAGCACCACTGCCAGACACACAAAGCACCACTGCCAGACACACAGAGCACTACTGCCAGACACACAGAGCACTACTGTCAGACACACAGAGCACTACTGCCAGACACACAGAGCACTACTGCCAGACACACAGAGCACTACTGCCAGACACACAGAGCACTACTGTCAGACACACAGAGCACTACTGTCAGACACACGGAGCACTACTGCCAGACACACAGAGTACTATTGTCAGACACACAGAGCACTACTGCCAGACACACAGAGCACTACTGCCAGACACAAAGAGCACTACTGCCAGACACACAGAGCACTACTGCCAGACACACAGAGCTCTACTGCCAGACACACAGAGCACTACTGCCAGACACATGGAGCACTACTGTCAGACACACAGAGCACTACTGCCAGACACACAGAGCACTACTGTCAGACACACAGAGCACTACTGCCAGACACATGGAGCACTACTGTCAGACACACAGAGCACTACTGCCAGACACACAGAGCACTACTGCCAGACACACAGAGCACTACTGCCAGACACACGGAGCACTACTGTCAGACACACAGAGCACTACTGCCAGACACACGGAGCACCACTGTCAGACACACAGAGCACTACTGCCAGACACACAGAGCACTACTGCCAGACACACGGAGCACCACTGTCAGACACACAGAGCACTACTGCCAGACACACAGAGCACTACTGCCAGACACACAGAGCACTACTGCCAGACACACGGAGCACTACTGTCAGACACACAGAGCACTACTGCCAGACACACGGAGCACCACTGTCAGACACACAGAGCACTACTGCCAGACACACAGAGCACTACTGCCAGACACACAGAGCACTACTGCCAGACACACGGAGCACCACTGTCAGACACACAGAGCACTACTGTCAGACACACAGAGCACTACTGCCAGACACACAGAGCACTACTGCCAGACACACGGAGCACTACTGCCAGACACACGGAGCACCACTACCAGACACACGGAGCACTACTGCCAGACACACAGAGCACTACTGTCAGACACACGGAGCACTACTGTCAGACACACAGAGCACTACTGCCAGACACACGGAGCACTACTGTCAGACACACGGAGCACTACTGTCAGACACACGGAGCACTACTGTCAGACACACGGAGCACTACTGTCAGACACACAGAGCACTACTGCCAGACACACGGAGCACTACTGCCAGACACACGGAGCACTACTGCCAGACACACAGAGCACTATTGTCAGACACACAGAGCACTACTGTCAGACACACAGAGCACTACTGTCAGACACACAGAGTACTACTGTCAGACACACAGAGCACTACTGTCAGACACACAGAGCACTACTGTCAGACACACGGAGCACTACTGTCAGACACATGGAGCACTACTGCCAGACACACAGAGCACTACTGCCAGACACACAGAGCACTACTGCCAGACACACGGAGCACTACTGCCAGACACACAGAGCACTACTGCCAGACACACAGAGTACTATTGTCAGACACACAGAGCACTACTGCCAGACACACAGAGCACTACTGCCAGACACACAGAGCATTACTGCCAGACACACAGAGCACTACTGCCAGACACAAAGAGCACTACTGCCAGACACACAGAGCACTACTGCCAGACACCCAGAGCACTACTGCCAGACACACAGAGCATTACTGACAGACACACAGAGCACTACTGACAGACACACAGAGCACTACTGCCAGACACACAGAGCACCACTGCCAGACACACAGAGCACTACTGTCAGACACACAGAGCACTACTGTCAGACACACAGAGCACTACTGCCAGACACACAGAGCACTACTGGCAGACACACAGAGCACTACTGCCAGACACACAGAGCACTACTGTCAGACACACAGAGCACCACTGCCAGACACACGGAGCACTACTGCCAGACACACAGAGCACTACTGTCAGACACACGGAGCACTACTGTCAGACACACGGAGCACTACTGCCAGACACACAGAGCACTACTGCCAGACACACAGAGCACTACTGCCAGACACACAGAGCACCACTGCCAGACACACAGAGCACTACTGCCAGACACACAGAGCACTACTGCCAGACACACAGAGCACTATTGTCAGACACACAGAGCACCACTGCCAGACACACAAAGCACCACTGCCAGACACACAGAGCACTACTGCCAGACACACAGAGCACTACTGTCAGACACACAGAGCACTACTGCCAGACACACAGAGCACCACTGCCAGACACACAGAGCACTACTGCCAGACACACAGAGCACTACTGTCAGACACACAGAGCACTACTGTCAGACACACGGAGCACTACTGCCAGACACACAGAGTACTATTGTCAGACACACAGAGCACTACTGCCAGACACACAGAGCACTACTGCCAGACACAAAGAGCACTACTGCCAGACACACAGAGCACTACTGCCAGACACACAGAGCTCTACTGCCAGACACACAGAGCACTACTGCCAGACACATGGAGCACTACTGTCAGACACACAGAGCACTACTGCCAGACACACAGAGCACTACTGTCAGACACACAGAGCACTACTGCCAGACACATGGAGCACTACTGTCAGACACACAGAGCACTACTGCCAGACACATGGAGCACTGCTGTCAGACACACAGAGCACTACTGCCAGACACATGGAGCACTACTGTCAGACACACAGAGCACCACTGCCAGACACACGGAGCACTACTGCCAGACACACAGAGCACTACTGTCAGACACACGGAGCACTACTGTCAGACACACGGAGCACCACTGCCAGACACACAGAGCACTACTGCCAGACACACAGAGCACTACTGCCAGACACACAGAGCACCACTGCCAGACACACAGAGCACTACTGCCAGACACACAGAGCACTACTGCCAGACACACAGAGCACTATTGTCAGACACACAGAGCACCACTGCCAGACACACAAAGCACCACTGCCAGACACACAGAGCACTACTGCCAGACACACAGAGCACTACTGCCAGACACACAGAGCACTACTGTCAGACACACAGAGCACTACTGCCAGACACACAGAGCACCACTGCCAGACACACAGAGCACTACTGCCAGACACACAGAGCACTACTGTCAGACACACAGAGCACTACTGTCAGACACACGGAGCACTACTGCCAGACACACAGAGTACTATTGTCAGACACACAGAGCACTACTGCCAGACACACAGAGCACTACTGCCAGACACAAAGAGCACTACTGCCAGACACACAGAGCACTACTGCCAGACACACAGAGCTCTACTGCCAGACACACAGAGCACTACTGCCAGACACATGGAGCACTACTGTCAGACACACAGAGCACTACTGCCAGACACACAGAGCACTACTGTCAGACACACAGAGCACTACTGCCAGACACATGGAGCACTACTGTCAGACACACAGAGCACTACTGCCAGACACATGGAGCACTGCTGTCAGACACACAGAGCACTACTGCCAGACACATGGAGCACTACTGTCAGACACACAGAACACTACTGCCAGACACACAAAGTACTATTGTCAGACACACAGAGCACTACTGCCAGACACACAGAGCACTACTGCCAGACACACAGAGCACTACTGTCAGACACACAGAGTACTATTGTCAGACACACAGAGTACTATTGTCAGACACACAGAGTACTATTGTCAGACACACGGAGCACTACTGTCAGACACACAGAGTACTATTGTCAGACACACAGAGTACTATTGTCAGACACACAGAGTACTACTGCCAGACACACAGAGCACTACTGTCAGACACACAGAGTACTATTGTCAGACACACAGAGTACTATTGTCAGACACACAGAGTACTATTGTCAGACACACAGAGTACTATTGTCAGACACACAGAGCACTATTGTCAGACACACAGAGCACTATTGTCAGACACACAGAGCACTATTGTCAGACACACAGAGCACTACTGCCAGACACACAGAGCACTATTGTCAGACACACAGAGTACTATTGTCAGACACACAGAGCACTATTGTCAGACACACGGAGCACTACTGTCAGACACACAGAGCACTACTGTCAGACACACAGAGTACTATTGTCAGACACACAGAGTACTATTGTCAGACACACAGAGCACTATTGTCAGACACACAGAGCACTATTGTCAGACACACAGAGCACTATTGTCAGACACACAGAGCACTATTGTCAGACACACAGAGTACTATTGTCAGACACACAGAGTACTATTGTCAGACACACAGAGCACTATTGTCAGACACACAGAGCACTATTGTCAGACACACAGAGTACTATTGTCAGACACACAGAGCACTATTGTCAGACACACAGAGCACTATTGTCAGACACACAGAGTACTATTGTCAGACACACAGAGCACTATTGTCAGACACACAGAGTACTATTGTCAGACACACAGAGTACTACTGCCAGACACACAGAGTACTACTGCCAGACACACAGAGCACTACTGCCAGACACACAGAGTACTATTGTCAGACACACAGAGCACTACTGCCAGACACACAGAGCACTACTGCCAGACACACAGAGCACTACTGTCAGACACACAGAGTACTATTATCAGACACACAGAGTACTATTGTCAGACACACAGAGTACTATTGTCAGACACACAGAGTACTATTGTCAGACACACAGAGCACTATTGTCAGACACACAGAGTACTATTGTCAGACACACAGAGTACTATTGTCAGACACACAGAGCACTACTGCCAGACACACAGAGCACTATTGTCAGACACACAGAGCACTATTGTCAGACACACAGAGTACTATTGTCAGACACACAGAGTACTATTGTCAGACACACAGAGTACTATTGTCAGACACACAGAGCACTATTGTCAGACACACAGAGCACTATTGTCAGACACACAGAGTACTATTGCCAGACACACAGAGTACTATTGTCAGACACACAGAATACTATTGTCAGACACACAGAGTACTATTGTCAGACACACAGAGTACTATTGCCAGACACACAGAGTACTATTGTCAGACACACAGAGCACTACTGCCAGACACACAGAGCACTATTGTCAGACACACAGAGTACTACTGTCAGACACACAGAGCACTATTGTCAGACACACAGAGTACTATTGTCAGACACACAGAATACTATTGTCAGACACACAGAGTACTATTGTCAGACACACAGAGCACTATTGTCAGACACACAGAGCACTATTGTCAGACACACAGAGCACTACTGTCAGACACACAGAGTACTATTGTCAGACACACAGAGTACTATTGTCAGACACACAGAGCACTATTGTCAGACACACAGAGTACTATTGTCAGACACACAGAGCACTATTGTCAGACACACAGAGCACTACTGTCAGACACACAGAGTACTATTGTCAGACACACAGAGTACTATTGTCAGACACACAGAGTACTATTGTCAGACACACAGAGCACTATTGTCAGACACACAGAGCACTACTGTTAGACACACAGAGCACTACTGTCAGACACACAGAGTACTATTGTCAGACACACAGAGTACTATTGTCAGACACACAGAGTACTATTGTCAGACACACAGAGCACTATTGTCAGACACACAGAGCACTATTGTCAGACACACAGAGTACTATTGTCAGACACACAGAGTACTATTGTCAGACACACAGAGCACTATTGTCAGACACACAGAGTACTATTGTCAGACACACAGAGCACTATTGTCAGACACACAGAGCACTATTGTCAGACACACAGAGTACTATTGCCAGACACACAGAGTACTATTGTCAGACACACAGAATACTATTGTCAGACACACAGAGTACTATTGTCAGACACACAGAGTACTATTGTCAGACACACAGAGTACTATTGTCAGACACACAGAGCACTATTGTCAGACACACAGAGCACTATTGTCAGACACACAGAGTACTATTGCCAGACACACAGAGTACTATTGCCAGACACACAGAGTACTATTGTCAGACACACAGAGCACTACTGCCAGACACACAGAGCACTACTGCCAGACACACAGAGCACTACTGCCAGACACACAGAGTACTATTGCCAGACACACAGAGTACTATTGTCAGACACACAGAGCACTACTGCCAGACACACAGAGTACTATTGTCAGACACACAGAGTACTATTGCCAGACACACAGAGTACTATTGTCAGACACACAGAGCACTACTGCCAGACACACAGAGCACTATTGTCAGACACACAGAGTACTATTGTCAGACACACAGAGTACTATTGTCAGACACACAGAGCACTATTGTCAGACACACAGAGTACTATTGTCAGACACACAGAGTACTATTGTCAGACACACAGAGTACTATTGTCAGACACACAGAGTACTATTGTCAGACACACAGAGTACTATTGTCAGACACACAGAGTACTACTGTCAGACACACAGAGTACTATTATCAGACACACAGAGTACTATTGTCAGACACACAGAGTACTATTGTCAGACACACAGAGTACTATTGTCAGACACACAGAGCACTATTGTCAGACACACAGAGCACTATTGTCAGACACACAGAGTACTATTGCCAGACACACAGAGTACTATTGTCAGACACACAGAGTACTATTGTCAGACACACAGAGTACCACTGCCAGGCACACAGAGTACTATTGTCAGACACACAGAGTACCACTGCCAGGCACACAGAGTACTATTGTCAGACACAGAGAGTACTATTGTCAGACACACAGAGTACTATTGTCAGACACTCAGAGCGATAACAAGAACATGGGTATCGGGGCACCACCTTTTATGTTACATCTTATATGACAGAGTAAGCACAAAGTTCAGTCTCTCTTATGATACTGATAAACCACAATGTATAAATGCTGTGAATTTCATGTTTACAATAAAAAACTCTCTATCTTATTACCACTGATATTATTAAGCTTAGTGGTAAGTTATTATTGTGCCCAATCCCCTAAGGTCTATGTGCCAATCACCCCCAGACCATCATACAGTAACGGGGGGTGACACCTCTATGTTGTTAGAGTTGTAGGGAGTATTACAAGGGGTGTATAGCTGCTAAAGGCACTTGCTTTAACCTGTTTGTGTATAACAGTGATTTAATCACAGTAACATATCATTGTATCTCTGCATAATGCTACTGAGTTACTGTGTCTTGGGGTGAGTACATTTCAGTGCACCATAGACATGCAACTAATCTTTATCAAATACAGTTTAGCCCCTTAGTCACTGCATTCATTGTACTGTGGTACTATCCCTGGCAACCAATACAAAAGTCTTCACATTATGGTGCTGGATACAAAGCAGCCATTAGGTCTAATAATTATGTCTTGATATTTCCATTAGACATGGTGCGCAAATCGTGTGTGTCCGGTGCTGATACAGATCCAACACTGCACAGATACCCAGAAGATACAGGACCAATAACACCAAAACTAATGGCTTTAAGGATGAGCTGGGCTGCCTTCCTACAATATCTTCTGGGGTCATCTTGCTCCAGACTGCCTGGCTGCCAAGACTTTCAGCATTGATTGTTCTTACCATTGTAATTGGTTTCTGTTTTCTGCAATCACATGGCCATTTGCTGATTACCTTTCATCTTCTGGCTTTGATGGTACTGAACGTTCCTGGGATTGCTACATTGTAACTAATGAATAGAGCATTGGGGTCCAGGTGTAATGTCGCTGTGATAGAAAACTACAAACACATTCTTAGGGACCATATAGAGAGGCACATAGACACTACAGGTGTCATTACTACATAACAATGAAACAACCAAATGAGTATTGGGTCAGATTAGTGGTGCGCTAATGATATTGCGGGATGCAATAACCAATGTAGCGCAACTTGATATTACAAGTCCATGGTAAATCCCGTTTACCAGAGAAGGCCAACATCACACAACCTATTCTTTCACTGGATATTACAACTGCTCTAATTAGCTAAAAAGTTATTAGTTGCACTCGAAGAAAATCCCGAAACTACACTAGAATAATAAGCTCGATTTGAGACATGAAGTAAAGTGTAATGGTTAAAAAATGTTTTTCACAAAACACATCTAAAAGTGTTTGACTGGAAAAGGCTCCAATGTATTTTATACTGTATATATGTCTATATGTGTATGGGTGTATGTATACAAGTCTATACATGTCAACATATGTGTATACGTGTGTATTTATGTGTTTATATGTGTAAATATGTATGTGCACACATATATGCACATATAAACACATATATGCACATATAAACACATATATGCACATAAACACATATATATACATATAAACACATATATGCACATATAAACACATAAACACATATAAACACATATATACACATATATGCACATATAAACACATATATGCACATACAAACAAATATATACACATATATGCACATATATACACATATATGCACATATAAACACATATATACACATATAAACACATATATGCACATATAAACACATATATGCACATATAAACACATATATACACATATAAACACATATATGCACATATAAACACATATAAACACATATATGCACATATAAACACATATAAACACATATATGCACATATAAACACATATATGCACATATAAACAAAACATATATATAAACATATAAACACATATATGCACATATAAACACATATATACACATATAAACACATATTTACACATATATGCACATATAAACACATATAAACACATAAATGCACATATAAACACATATATGCACATCTATGCACATATAAACACATATATGTACATATAAACACATATATGCACATATATGCACATATAAACACATATATGTACATATAAACACGTATATACACATATAAACACATATATGCACATATAAACACATATAAACACATATATGCATATATAAACACATATAAACACATATATGCACATATACACACATATATGCACATATAAACACATATATGCACATATAAACACATATATACACATATAAACACATATATACACATATAAACATATATATGCACATATAAACACATCTATGCACATACACACATATATACACATATAAGCACATATATACACATATAAACATATATATATATATATAAACATATAAACATATTCATACACGTTTGAGCCCTTTGTAGTCAAATACCTTTAAACATGCTATATCTTTTTTATTTATTCTTAACATTTTAGGGCTAGATTAACGAGTGAAGCACTAAATATTAATTGCATGCAAGCTATGTTAGCACTCCACCGAATAAGACCAGAACACGCTAATGTGTGCTGGTATTACAAGTAAAGCACAATGCGAAGTCAAGCTTACGTTCTCGTTACAAGAGAACACTTCCATAGGCTCCAATGGGACCCCCATTCTGATGCCCTAAGACACGGCGTGAGAACTCGCACAGCGATTGCAGCATATTTCTAAATATATATGTAAATGACTATATAATCTATGTTTTAATCTACGTATATAAACATACTAACATATAACTATAAGCATACACATATATATCTATGTGTTAATCTGTGTATATAAACATACTAACATATAAATGTTAGAAATGTATATTTGTGAATGTTGAGATGTTATATTGGTTTCACTGGTAAAAATAAATAATTGAAATGGGTATATATTTGTTTTTTGTTAAGTTGCCTAATAATTATGCACAGTAATAGTCACCTGCACACACAGATATCCCCCTAAAATAGCTAAAACTAAAAACAAACTAAAAACTACTTCCAAAACTATTCAGCTTTGATATTAATGAGTTTTTTGGGTTCATTGAGAACATGGTTGTTGTTCAATAATAAAATTAATCCTCAAAAATACAACTTGCCTAATAATTCTGCACTCCCTGTATATATCTATGTGTTAATCTGTGTATATAAACATACATACATATAAATATAAGCATATACATATATATCTATTTGTTAATCTGTGTATATAAACATACTAACATATAACTATATATCTATGTGTTAATCTGTGTATATAAACATACTAACATATAACTATATATCTATGTGTTAATCTGTGTATATAAACATACTAACATATAACTATAAGCATATACATATATATCTATGTGTTAATCTGTGTATATAAACATACTAACATATAAATATAATCATATACATATATATCTATGTGTTAATCTGTGTATATAAACATACTAACATATCAATATAAGCATATACATATATATCTATGTGCTAATCTGTGTATATAAACATACTAAAATATAAATATAAACATATACATATATATCTATGTGTTAATCTGTGTATATAAACATACTAACATATACATATAAGCATATTCATATATATCTATGTGTTACTCTGTGTATATAAACATACTAACATATAACTATAAGCATATACATATATATCTATGTGTTAATCTGTGTATATAAACATACTAACATATAAATATAAGCATATACATATATATCTATGTGCTAATCTGTGTATATAAACATACATACATATAAATATAAGCATATACATATATATCTATGTGCTAATCTGTGTATATAAACATACATACATATAAATATAAGCATATACATATATATCTATGTGCTAATCTGTGTATATAAACATACTAACATATAAATATAAGCATATACATATATATCTATTTGTTAGTCTGTGTATATAAACATACTAACATATACATATATATCTATGTGTTACTCTGTGTATATAAACATACTAACATATACATATATATCTATGTGTTAGTCTGTGTATATAAACATACTAACATATAACTATAAGCATATACATATATATCTATGTGTTACTCTGTGTATATAAACATATTAACATATAACTATAAGCATATACATATATATCTATGTGTTAATCTGTGTATATAAACATACTAACATATAACTATAAGCATATACATATATATCTATGTGTTAATCTGTGTATATAAACATACTAACATATACATATAAGCATATACATATATATCTATGTGTTAATCTGTGTATATAAACATACTAACATATAACTATAAGCATATACATATATATCTATGTGTTACTCTGTGTATATAAACATACTAACATATAACTATAAGCATATACATATATATCTATGTGTTAGTCTGTGTATATAAACATACTAACATATACATATATATCTATGTGTTACTCTGTGTATATAAACATACTAACATATAACTATAAGCATATACATATATATCTATGTGCTAATCTGTGTATATAAACATACATACATATAAATATAAGCATATACATATATATCTATGTGCTAATCTGTGTATATAAACATACATACATATAAATATAAGCATATACATATATATCTATGTGCTAATCTGTGTATATAAACATACATACATATAAATATAAGCATATACATATATATCTATGTGTTAATCTGTGTGCATGGAGTCCATGTCTGGTTTCCCCATTACTCTTAGGGTGACCCAAGAATAATTTGCATAAAAAGTCAAAGAGAGAGAACAGCACTCCATGAGATAGAACAGAAGCTGGAATAACTTCCATGCATGTTCATTTTTATTGAATTCCTCAGGGTGCCAGTTCTTTTTGCACACTATGCCCCTTCACAGAGAAAAAATATACATACAAACATACTAACATATACATATATATCTATGTGATAATCTGTGTATACAAACATACTAACATATACATATATATCTATGTGATAATCTGTGTATATAAACATACTAACATATACATATAAGCATATACATATATATCTATGTGTTACTCTGTGTATATAAACATATTAACATATAACTATAAGCATATACATATATATCTATGTGATAATCTGTGTATACAAACATACTAACATATACATATATATCTATGTGATAATCTGTGTATATAAACATACTAACATATAACTATAAGCATATACATATATATCTATGTGTTAATCTGTGTATATAAACATACTAACATATACATATATATCTATGTGATAATCTGTGTATATAAACATACTAACATATACATATATATCTATGTGATAATCTGTGTATATAAACATACTAACATATAACTATAAGCATATACATATATATCTATGTGTTAGTCTGTGTATATAAACATACTAACATATAAATATAAGCATATACATATATATCTATGTGTTAATCTGTGCATATAAACATAATAACATATCAATATAAGCATATACATATATATCTATGTGATAATCTGTGTATATAAACATACTAACATATAAATATAAGCATATACATATATATATCTATGTGTTAATCTGTGTATATAAACATACTAATATATACATATAAGCATATATATATTTATCTATGTGTTAATCTGTGTATATAAACATACATACATATAAATATAAGCATATACATATATATCTATGTGTTAATCTGTGTATATAAACATACTAACATATACATATATATCTATGTGTTACTCTGTGTATATAAACATACTAACATATACATATAAGCATATACATATATATCTATGTGTTACTCTGTGTATATAAACATACTAACATATAACTATAAGCATATACATATATATCTATGTGTTACTCTGTGTATATAAACATACTAACATATACATATATATCTATGTGTTACTCTGTGTATATAAACATACTAACATATACATATAAGCATATACATATATATCTATGTGTTACTCTGTGTATATAAACATACTAACATATAACTATAAGCATATACATATATATCTATGTGTTACTCTGTGTATATAAACATACTAACATATACATATATATCTATGTGTTAGTCTGTGTATATAAACATACTAACATATAACTATAAGCATATACATATATATCTATGTGTTACTCTGTGTATATAAACATACTAACATATAACTATAAGCATATACATATATATCTATGTGTTACTCTGTGTATATAAACATACTAACATATAACTATAAGCATATACATATATATCTATGTGTTACTCTGTGTATATAAACATACTAACATATACATATATATCTATGTGTTAGTCTGTGTATATAAACATACTAACATATAACTATAAGCATATACATATATATCTATGTGTTACTCTGTGTATATAAACATACTAACATATAACTATAAGCATATACATATATATCTATGTGTTAGTCTGTGTATATAAACATACTAACATATAACTATAAGCATATACATATATATCTATGTGTTAGTCTGTGTATATAAACATACTAACATATACATATATATCTATGTGTTACTCTGTGTATATAAACATACTAACATATAAATATAATCATATACATATATATCTATGTGTTAGTCTGTGTATATAATCATACTAACATATAAATATAAGCATATACATATATATCTATGTGTTAATCTGTGTATATAAACATACTAACATATAACTATAAGCATATAAATATATATCTATGTGTTAATCTGTGTATATAAACATACTAACATATACATATATATCTATGTGATAATCTGTGTATATAAACATACTAACATATAACTATAAGCATATACATAAATATCTATGTGTTACTCTGTGTATATAAACATACTAACATATACATATATATCTATGTGTTACTCTGTGTATATAAACATACTAACATATAACTATAAGCATATACATATATATCTATTTGTTAATCTGTGTATATAAACATACATACATATAAATATAAGCATATATATTTACTGGGAACTCACAGTTCCCATAGACCGCTATATAAAGGCCACACTACCACCCACTTTAGACACAAAAAACTGCCTAGTGCAGTTGCTTTTTATTTAAAAAAATGCTATGTTTGTGTTCAATAAAAAAATAAAATGCCCTCTTTTTTGAGGGCATTTGGGTCACATTCAGAAAATGAACCAGAGATCTTATCTCTGGATATATTTTTAAGTGCTAATTGCTATTGTGTTGTAATGGCTGGTTATTTATCATGTACCCGCAAACAGATAAATTTGCCGTTTGCGGGCACACAATAAATTAGCGATCCACTTGTAATTTAGCCCTTAGAAATATTTGAAAGTCCTATGTTCTTTACTTAGAAAAAACTATTTTCTTATCCTTCCCATGAAGCCATCCAGACACCAGATCTTTACAAGGACAGGAAAAAGTTATTAATTACCATACTCATCTCACCAGACACCAGATATTTACAAGGACAGGAAAAAGTTATTAATTACCATACTCATCTCACCAGACACCAGATATTTACAAGGACAGGAAAAAGTTATTAATTACCATACTCATCTCACCAGACACCAGATCTTTACAAGGACAGGAAAAAGTTATTAATTACCATACTCATCTCACCAGACACCAGATATTTACAAGGACAGGAAAAAGTTATTAATTACCATACTCATCTCACCAGACACCAGATATTTACAAGGACAGGAAAAAGTTATTAATTACCATACTCATCTCACCAGACACCAGATATTTACCAGGACAGGTAAAAGTTATCAGTTACCAAACTCATCTGCCCGTCCACCAGATCTTTACCAGGTAAAAGTTATCAGTTACCAAACTCATCTGCCCGTCCACCAGATCTTTACCAGGTAAAAGTTATCAGTTACCAAACTCATCTGCCCGTCCACCAGATCTTTACCAGGACCAGGTAAATTTTATAAATTACCAAACTCATCTAACCAGATACCAGATGTTTATCAGCTGCCTGGTAAAATATATAAATGACTAAAACTCATTTACCCAGATCTTTACCAGGAGCAGGTAAAAGTTATCAATTACCTTTCTCATCTCACCAGACACCAGGGGGCATATTTATCAACCTCCGAATGGAGCTTGATGCTACGTTTTTATGGCGAGCCTGCAGGCTCGCCAGAAACATCAGTTATGAAGCAGCGGTCACAAAGACCGCTGCTGCATAACCTGTCCGCCTGCTCTGAGCAGACGGACAGACATCGCCGGAAATCAAGCCGATCGAGTACGATCGGGTTGATTGACACCCGAGTCTGCAGGGAGCAGCGTTGCACCAGCAGCTCTTTTGAGCAGCTGGTGCAATGCTGAATAAGGCGAGCGTATTGCTCGCCGTATTCAGCTAGGTCTGGCGGACCTGATCTGCACTGTCGGATCAGGTCCAACAGACCTTGAAGAAGTCCATCATCGGACAGAAGTCTTCATCCTATCCGGGCAGAAGAGGAGATCCGGACCGGTAGACATCTTCATCCAAGCGGCATCTTCTATCTTCTTCCATCCGACGACGAGCGGCTCCATCTTCAAGACCTCCGGCGCGGATCCATCCTCTTCTTCCGACGTCCTAAAACAGAATGAAGGTTCCTTTAAGGGACGTCATCCAAGATGGTGTCCCTCGAATTCCGATTGGCTGATAGGATTCTATCAGCCAATCAGAGTTTAAGGTAGGAAAATTCTGATTGGCTGATGGAATCAGCCAATCAGATTCAAGTTCAATCCGATTGGCTGATTAAATCAGCCAATCAGATTTTTCCTACCTTAATTCCGATTGGCTGATAGAATCCTATCAGCCAATCGGAATTGAAGGGACGCCATCTTGGATGACGTCCCTTAAAGGAACCTTCCTTCAGTCGTCGGCCGTCGGGGAAGAAGGATGTTCCGCGTCGGCGGGATGAAGATAGATCCGGAAGAAAGAAGATTGAAGATGCCGCTTGGAAGATGACATTGCCCGTTTGGAAGACCTCTTCAGCGCCGCCTGGATGATGACTTCATTGGATGGAAGACTTCTTCAGCGCCCCTTGGATGATGACTTCTGCCGCTCCGGATCTCCTCTTCGCTTCCATCGGTGGTCGGCTGGCTGAAGACGACTCAAGGTAGGATGATCTTCAGGGGGGTAGTGTTAGGTTTATTTAAGGGGAGTTTGGGTTAGATTAGGGGTATGTGGGTGGTGGGTTTTAATGTGGGGGGTTGTATTTTTATTTTACAGGCAAAAGAGCAGAATTCTTTGGGGCATGCCCCGCAAAAAGCCTTTTCAAGGGCTGGTAAGGTAAAAGTGCTGGGAACTTTTTAATTTAGAATAGGGTAGGGCATTTTTTTTATTTTGAGGGGCTTTGTTATTTTATTAGGGGGCTTAGATTAGGTGTAAGTAGCTTAAAATTGTTGTAATATTTTTTAAATGTTTGTAACTTATTTTTTTTATTTTTTTTGTAACTTAGCTTTTTTATTTTTTGTACTTTAGTTAGTTTATTTAATTGCATTTAATTGTAGTTATTTGTAGCTAAGTTATTTAATTAATTTAATGATAGTGTAGTTTTAGGTTTAATTGTAACTTAGGTTAGGATTTATTTTAAAGGTAATTTTGTATTTCTTTTAGCTAGGTAGTTATTAAATAGTTAATAAATATTTAATAACTATTCTAACTAGCTAACATAAATACAAAGTTACCTGTAAAATAAATATAAATCCTAAAATAGCTACAATGTAATTATTAATTATATTGTAGCTATCTTAGGGTTTATTTTACAGGTAAGTATTTAGTTTTAAATAGGAATAATTTATTAAAGTATAGTGTAGTGTTAGGTGTAATTGTAACTTAGGTTAGTTTTTATTTTACAGGTAAATTTCTCTTTATTTTAGCTAGGTAGCTATTAAATAGTTAATAACTATTTAATAGCTATTGTACCTTCAGGGAGTGCAGAATTATTAGGCAAGTTGTATTTTTGAGGATTAATTTTATTATTGAACAACAACCATGTTCTCAATGAACCCAAAAAACTCATTAATATCAAAGCTGAATAGTTTTGGAAGTAGTTTTTAGTTTGTTTTTAGTTATAGCTATTTTAGGGGGATATCTGTGTGTGCAGGTGACTATTACTGTGCATAATTATTAGGCAACTTAACAAAAAACAAATATATACCCATTTCAATTATTTATTTTTACCAGTGAAACCAATATAACATCTCAACATTCACAAATATACATTTCTGACATTAAAAAACAAAACAAAAACAAATTAGTGACCAATATAGCCACCTTTCTTTGCAAGGACACTCAAAAGCCTGCCATCCATGGATTCTGTCAGTGTTTTGATCTGTTCACCATCAACATTGCATGCAGCAGCAACCACAGCCTCCCAGACACTGTTCAGAGAGGTGTACTGTTTTCCCTCCTTGTAAATCTCACATTTGATGATGGACCACAGGTTCTCAATGGGGTTCAGATCAGGTGTACAAGGAGGCCATGTCATTAGATTTTCTTCTTTTATACCCTTTCTTGCCAGCCACGCTGTTGATTACTTGGACGCGTGTGATGGAGCATTGTCCTGCATGAAAATCATGTTTTTCTTGAAGGATGCAGACTTCTTCCTGTACCACTGCTTGAAGAAGGTGTCTTCCAGAAACTGGCAGTAGGACTGGGAGTTGAGCTTGACTCCATCCTCAACCCGAAAAGGCCCCACAAGCTCATCTTTGATGATACCAGCCCAAACCAGTACTCCACCTCCACCTTGCTGGCGTCTGAGTTGGACTGGAGCTCTCTGCCCTTTACCAATCCAGCCACGGGCCCATCCATCTGGCTCATCAAGACTCACTCTCATTTCATCAGTCCATAAAACCTTAGAAAAATCAGTCTTGAGATATTTCTTGGCCCAGTCTTGACGTTTCAGCTTGTGTGTCTTGTTCAGTGGTGGTCGTCTTTCAGCCTTTCTTACCTTGGCCATGTCTCTGAGTATTGCACACCTTGTGCTTTTGGGCACTCCAGTGATGTTGCAGCTCTGAAATATGGTCAAACTGGTGGCAAGTGGCATCTTGGCAGCAGCACGCTTGACTTTTCTCAGTTCATGGGCAGTTATTTTGCGCCTTGGTTTTTCCACACGCTTCTTGCGACCCTGTTGACTATTTTGAATGAAACGCTTGATTGTTCGATGATCACGCTTCAGAAGCTTTGCAATTTTAAGAGTGCTGCATCCCTCTGCAAGATATCTCACTATTTTTGACTTTTCTGAGCCTGTCAAGTCCTTCTTTTGACCCATTTTGCCAAAGGAAAGGAAGTTGCCTAATAATTATGCACACCTGATATAGGGTGTTGATGTCATTAGACCACACCCCTTCTCATTACAGAGATGCACATCACCTAATATGCTTAATTAGTAGTAGGCTTTCGAGCCTATACAGCTTGGAGTAAGACAACATGCATAAAGAGGATGAAGTGGTCAAAATACTCATTTGCCTAATAATTCTGCACTCCCTGTAGTTAAAATAAATTGAAAGTTACCTGTAAAATAAAAATAAATCCTAAGATAGCTACAATATAATTATTATTTATTGTAGCTATATTAGGGTTTATTTTAAAGGTAAGTATTTAGTTTTAAATAGCATTAATTTAGTTAATAAGAGAAATTTTATTTAGATTTGTTTAATTAATATTTAAATTAGGGGAGTGTTAGGGTTAGTGTTAGACTTAGGTTTAGGGGTTAATAATTTTATTACAGTGGAGGCGGTGTAGGGGGGCAGGATAGGGGTTAATAAATGTATTATAGGTGGCGACGGTGTAGGGGGTACAGATTATGGGTTAATAAGTTTAATATAGGTTGTGGTGGGGTCCGGGAGCGGCGGTTTAGGGGTTAAACTATTTATTTAGTTGCGGTGAGGTCCGGGATCCGCAGGATAGGGGTTAATAACTTTATTATAGAGGGCGGCGGTATAGGGGGGGCAGGATAGGGGTTAATAGGTATTCTGTAGGTGGCGGTGGGCTCCGGGAGCGGCGGTTTAGGGGTTAATAGGTATTATGTAGGTGGCGGTGGGCTCCGGGAGTGGCGGTTTAGGGGTTCATAAGTTTATTAGAGTGGCGGTGTGCTCCGGGAGCGGCGGTTTAGGGGTGAATAGGTTTATTAGAGTGGCGGTGGCGTCCGGGAGCGGCGGTTTAGGGGGTAATACATTTATTTAGTTGCGGCGGTGTAGGGGGGCAGATTAGGGGTGTTTAGACTCGGGGTACATGTTAGGGTGTTAGGTGTAGACAGCTCCCATAGGAATGAATGGGATGTCTGGCTGCAGCGAACATGAACTTTCGCTATGGTCAGACTCCCATTGATTTCTATGGGATCCGCCGCCTCCAGGGCGGTGGTTTGAAAACCAGGTACGCTGAGCCAGAAAAGTGCTGAGCGTACCTGCTAGTTTTTTGATAACTAGCAAAAGTAGTCATATTGTGCCGCACTTGTGTGCGGAACATCTGGAGTGACATAAGAATCGATCTGAGTCCGGCGGATCGAAGCTTATGTCACTAAATTCTACTTTTGCTGGTATCTAGGGCTTGATAACTAAGGCGAATCAGCCTCGCCACAAATACGCTGCGGAATTCAAGCGTATTTGAGGTTGACGGCTTGATAACTAGGGGCCCAGCTGTTTATCAGCTGCCAGGTAAAAAATATAAATTACTAAAACTCATCTAACCAATCACCATATATTTTACAGGAGCAGGTTAAAATGATTACCAAGCTCATCTGAGCAGACACCAGATGTTTATCAGTTGCCAGGTGAATTTTATCAATTACCAAACTCATCTGAGCAGATACCAGATGTTTATCAGCTGCCAGGTAAAAGTTATCAATTAACAAACTCATCTGATCAGTCACCAGATCTTTATCAGGAGCAGGTAAAAGTTATCAACTACCAAACTCATCTGACCAGCCATCAGATATTTACCAGGACAGGTAAAAGATATCAATTACCAAACTCATCTGACCAGCCACCAGATATTTACCAGGACAGGTAAAATTGATCAATTACCAAACTCATCTGACCAGCCATCAGATGTTTATCAGCTGCCAGGTAAAATATATCAATTGCCAAACTCATCTAACCAATCACCAGATCCTTTCCAGGGGCAGGTAAAAGTTAGCAATTACCAAACTTATCTGACAAGTCACCAGATCTTTACCAGGAGCAGGTAAAAGTTATTACCAAACCCATCTGACCAGTCACCAGATTTTCACCAGGAGCAGGTAAAAGTAATCAATTACCAAATTCATCTAACCAGATCTTAACCAGGAGCAGGTAATTTCTTTCAATTACCAAACTCATCTGGCCTGTCACCAGATCTTTACCAGGACAGGTAAAAGTTATCAATTACCAAACTCATCTGACCAGTCACCAGATATTTACCAAGACAGGTAAAAGTTATCAATTACAAAACTCATATGACCAGCTAACAGATCTTATTAATTACCAAACTTATCTAACTAGCCACCAGATCTTTACCAGCACAGGTAAAAGTTATCAATTACCAAACTCATCTGACCAGTCACCTGATCTTTACCAGGACAGGCAAAAGTTATCAGTTACCAAACTCATCTGACCAGTCACCAGATCTTTATCAGGAAAGGTAAAAGTTATCAATTACCAAACTCATCTGACCAGTCACCAGATCTTTATCAGGAAAGGTAAAAGTTATCAATTACCAAACTCATCTGACCAGTCACCAGATCTTTACCAGGACAGGTAAAAAGTTATCAATTACTAAATTTATCTGACCAGCCACTAGATGTTTACCAGGACAGGTAAAAGTTATCAATTACCAAACCCATCTGACCAGTAACCAGATCTTTACCAGTAGCAGGTAAAAGTGATCAATTACCATTGTCATCCCACCAGTCACCAGATGGTTATCAGCTGCCAGGTAAACTGTTTCAAATAGGAAACTCATCTACCCAGATCTTTACCAGGAGCAGGTAAAAGTAATCAATACATATCTGGTGCCTGGTGAGATGAGAATGGTAATAAGCTGCCAGGTAAACTTTATCAATTATCAAACTCATCTAACCAGATCTTTACCAGGAGCAGATAAAAGTTATCAATTACTATTCTCATCTCACCAGACACCAGATGTCTATCAGCTGCCAGGTAAACTTTTTCAATTACCAAACTTATCTAACCAGATCTTTACCAGTAGCAGGTAAACTCTATCAATTTCTTAATTCATCTGACCAGTCACCAGATATTTACCAGGAGCAGTTAAAAGTTATCAATTACCAAACACATCTGACAAGACACCAGATGTTTACCAGCTGCCAGGTAAAATATATAAATTACTAAAACTCATCTAACCAATCACCAAGTATTTTACAGGAGCAGGTTAAAATGATTACCAAGCTCATCTGAGTAGACACCAGATGTTTATCAGTTGCCAGGTGAATTTTATCAATTACCAAACTCATCTGAGCAGATACCAGATCTTTATCAGGAGCAGGTAAAAGTTATCAATTAACAAACTCATCTGATCAGTCACCAGATCTTTATCAGGAGCAGGTAAAAGTTATCAACTACCAAACTCATCTGACCAGCCATCAGATATTTTCCAGGACAGGTAAAAGATATCAATTACCAAACTCATCTGACCAGCCACCAGATATTTACCAGGACAGGTAAAATTGATCAATTACCAAACTCATCTGACCAGCTATCAGATGTTTATCAGCTGCCAGGTAAAATATATCAATTGCCAAACTCATCTAACCAATCACCAGATCCTTTCCAGGGGCAGGTAAAAGTTAGCAATTACCTTACTTATCTGACCAGTCACCAGATCTTTACCAGGAGCAGATAAAATTTATTACCAAACCCATCTGACCAGTCACCAGATTTTCACCAGGAGCAGGTAAAAGTAATCAATTACCAAATTCATCTAACCAGATCTTAACCAGGAGCAGGTAATTTCTTTCAATTACCAAACTCATCTGGCCTGTCACCAGATCTTTACCAGGACAGGTAAAATTTATCAGTTACCAAACTCATCTGACCAGTCACCAGATATTTACCAGGACAGGTAAAATTTATCAGTTACCAAACTCATCTGACCAGTCACCAGATATTTACCAGGACAGGTAAAAGTTATTAATTACCAAACTCATCTGACTGTCCCGTCCACCAGATCTTTACTAGGAGCAGTTAAAAGTTATCAATTACCAAACTAATCTGACTGTCCCGTCCACCAGATCTTTACCAGGAGTGGGTAAAGGTTATCAATTCCCAAACACATCTGACAAGACACCAGATGTTTATCAGCTGCCAGGTAAAATATATAAATTACTAAAACTCATCTAACCAATCACCAAATATTTTACAGGAGCAGGTTAAAATGATTACCAAGCTCATCTGAGCAGACACCAGATGTTTAACAGTTGCCAGGTGAATTTTATCAATTATCAAACTCATCTGAGCAGATACCAGATGTTTATCTGAAAGCAAGAAAAGGATTTCAATAGCACTGCCTTTTTAATTCTTGTGACTACACCCTATATAAGTTACTGGTTTCTGTTTCATATAGCCGTTGGGTAGATGGTGCTGTGTATTGTATACATTACAGAAAAAACATAGGCCCGAAGGCCATGAAAGAATACACTAATAGCACTCTTGTAGTCCTCTTATGAAACACTATGTGTGAAATTTTAGAGATAGAGTACCAATGGTAAGGGGAGTACGCTAGAAATAATTAAAACATAACTTTTATTAGTACGCAAAAAAACGGAGATAAAATAAAGGGATGTGCAATTAAAAACAAAAGCTACCTGGGGAGTGATAAATTATATATCTTTTATCACTGTGGTGTCTGGATATGACAATCCTCAGTTGCGATATAAATCGAGTGTGTACAATTGAAATATAGAGTATACTGACCCCTGTACTTTAAGAGTAATGTTGATACACAATGTTGCATATATCAACGCTGCAGTTAATTATTAAAGTTAACCATAAGTTTATTGCAGGGGAAAGTTATCGTTTTGAATTGTTACACACATTATCTTGAAATTCTACGATATTAAAATTGTATGAAGCACATAAATGAGGGCAAAGCGTGCATCATAGGTTTAGCAATCAGTGTGCTTGGTGTATACTTAGGTATTCATATTGGTGTGTTCCTTGTAACACAAGCCAAAACGTTGTATTTGAATCTCAAATGATAATTTTGTGATCTCTTATATATAGTAAACGATTGGTTTTAAGCCATTTACACTTCTTATAGCACACTTATCAAATAAAGTTAGTATTTCACACTATATAGTGAATTCTAATGATAGAATATTGATAAGTTTATTCCTGAGAAGATAGCTATAGGTATAAACAAGCTAAAGCATACGTCAGCAAAGTCTTATAATCAGCTTAAGGTTGTTCCATAAATTTTATTATAGTCAAAAATTGTCAAGATCCGGTGTACATGCGCTCAGGAAACAGACCCTTAGGGCAGTGGTAGGGATTTGAAGACACCGACCCCTGACCCGGGGAAGAGTATCCTGGACGTGGATAGATGATATTCTGTGATTCATAGTTGCTAGAAGTTATTGAAGAATTAATGGAGGGTGCAATATTTGTTTACAATATATTCTGGCTTGACTGTGAGTTATAATTAGTTAACAGGAGTAGCTGCAGGATTCAATGAGATAATTATATAGCAATTTTCAGGCTCCAAAGTAAACAGGTAGAAGTTTGATACTTAGATGCAAACTATGGTTTGGTGTAGGTTCACAGTACATAATGTTTTATAAGGTTGTATGTCAGGGTTAAACACAGCAGCACAAGTGATAAACAGGTTGCAAGACTTAGGCATTAATTACTGTTTTGTGCATATATATGCAAACCAAGGTTTGTTGCAGGTTCACAGTTCATTATATTATGTAAAGCTGTATATCAGTATAATCAGAGCAGCACAAGTGATAGACAAGTTACAAGTCTCAGGCATTAATTACTGTTTGATCAAACTAGGTTTGTTGCAGGTAATTTCAGCAATGACAACTAGAAGCACAGAAATAGTTATAAAGTTCTGAGTAAGATGATGTTATTGTAATTAGAGAGTGATGGTAAGCAAAAGCATAGTTGATTTATAATAAAGTTCAGAGATTGTTAAGTAGCTGTGTCCAGGAAACAGAATGGAGATATTTTTGATACTTGCGGTTTGATGATATTTAGCATAGGTAATAGAAAATGCTGTATCTTGGAATAGTTGGTAAGTTCAAGCAGGAAACTGACACAAGCCTCTGTTGTTCAGGATCACACTTCAATGTTAATGCAAAGCACATTAGACCTGAGAAGGCTTAAAAAGAGGCTGAGGTAATCAGGTGCATGAATGATTAATCAGGCAGGCAAGCAAGCTGAATGTGAATACTGCCCAAATGCAGCAGTCAGAGAAGGAAGTCTTAAAGGGATAGTGACATTAGGCTGAGATATGTTACAAAAATAGTCAACTCTTATGTTAATATGAACCAGCATACATCTGGTATTGTGTTATAGTTCTCCCCTTATAGAGATAATCTTAAATAGTTGTTGGTTGACTAAATAGCATATATTGTGTGATATATATGGAGCCCACTTAATTGCTGTATTATTGGATAGTATAGTTGTCACAATGTATTGTTATTAAGCAGAAACTCTTATCTGCTTCTGCACATTGAGTGTGTCGCTTTCCTATATCACTGACTCATGCTTTGGATTAGCTAATATAGTGTTAAACAATCGTTTCTACATGAATTTCTTGAGTTAATACTTATGATTATCTTAAGATTAGAGCAGTGAGTGCTGTAGTCAGATGATAGAATTATTAATATAATCCTATATTCTTGTTATTAACTCTAAAGTTGCAAACATTAAAAGTATCAGTTAATTAAATGTGCAACAGGTATAGTTGTATTGCAAACTCTCAGCTGTGAAGTCTGCCTCTGTGTGATTAATGCCACAGCTCAGTCGTTTTTGTATAGATTATTATCCACAATTCTGTTAGTCATATATATTTGCTTACCCACCAGAGATTAAAAGTTTCTCTGTGATAGGCTTTTAAATTATTTAGACTTTGCGAATATCTACAATCAACTGTATATATAAAAATCGACTGCTGTGTATTCAGCTGTTAGAGTTATCTATTGCGCTCATAGTGCTGCATATCTTAAATGGTAAAAAGCAGCGTTTGGCCTGCCTGAATGAACACTGTTATGCTCCTCTCTGTGCTAGTCTAAGTAATATATCGTTATCAAGATATTGTATTGGCATAGTTCTGTAATGCCTAATAAGCGTCTTGTATTACTTCATAGTGCTGGTGGCCATAATGTGCCCATAACCATTTAAAGCAAAACAGAGGTTCACAACATCTATTACCCCAGGTAACTAAGCCCTAACAAACACAGGAGCTCCCTGACTCCTCACCAGTTCCCTAACATGTTTCGCCGTATACACGGCTTTCTCAAAGGGGGTTGTGCGCGCGTCACGCTGAAGGTGCCTTTTTATTTAAAAAAGCAGAATATAGAGCCAGACACACACCCGACAAAAATTACTAACTAAGAAACAAGATGCTGAATCTAAGGAAACAATTAGGTTTGTCACCACATATAACCCACAAACCAACAAAATAATTGAAATACTACAAAACAACTGGCACATCCTAAAAGCAGATCCTATGCTAGCAACTATTTTGGATGACAAACTGTCGGTGGGTTATAAAAGAGCCAAGAATCTTAAAGATCTGATCAGTCCCAGTCATTTTGCTGGAGAAAAAACTACAACCACACTAACTCAAGGCTCTTTCAAATGTGGGACATGCAGCACATGTAACCATATGCTCAAGAGAAATACCATCAAGGACAGATTTGGGAAAACACACAAAATAAATGCGCATATAAATTGTCACACAGAAGGGGTAGTTTATGCTCTAATATGCAAGTGTAACCTTTTTTACGTTGGAATGCCTACCAGAAAAATACGTACAAGGTTGCAGGAACATTTGAGAAATATCAAAAATGCTCAAAAAGACAGCAACTCAGGAAAAACGATTACCTCTGTCGCCAGACATTTTCTCACAGTGCATAGATCTAAACAATCAGATCTACACTGTTTTGGTCTACAGAAAACAAATCTAGGCATAAGAGGAGGTGACCACGAAAAAACTCTACTAAGAGCTGAAACAAAGTGGATTTTCCTATTAAATTCTGTTCACCCTTCAGGGTTAAATGAACAAAACAACTATGCCCACTTTTTATAAGTCTTGTAAATAACTGATCAAATATCATTAAAGGGGGAACAGTATAAACTCCACCAAACACTATCTGTGAATGAAAATTTAACAATTATCTGCCAGTGTAAAGTCAACAATTATAAGCAGACAATATCATCATATATAAATGAAAGAACAAATTATTATTCATATAAGCCAGACAGTGTTATTCTTTGTAAGAGAAAAGAAGAACATACTATAATGATAGTAATAATGTTCCAAAAAATAAATACCCAAATTAAGACCTCATAATAAATTGTGAACAAATAAACATTTAATATATGCACCAAACTAGAAATATTCTCTAGTTAAACTAAATTTTATAAATTTTGTTGGTTATACAAATGCAATGGGAACTACTTATAAATATGTTTTTGACTTCAGAATGAAGTCAACTTCACACCTTATTTTTATAACAATGCACACTATTTTTTATCACCATAGTAACACTCTTAATCTCAGCATATACATACAGTCACAAACCTCAACAGATTGAGGCGTTAATCCAATATAGATTAATGTTATATTTACCAATATGTTTTTTGATAGTCACTCAAATCCCCCTCTTTCATTCTCTTTTTCCCCTTCCCTTCAATTTTCAATCACTCACACTCACTTTTTCCCCCACTTTTTTTCTTTTCTTTTCACAGTTATTTAGACACAATCTTTTAAAATGATTATTATATAATTGAAAACCCATCAGGCAAATAAATCACCAAACACACAAGATTCACATATTAGTGTCACTTTATTTTACATATAGTAAATACCAGCAAGATAATTCATTTAGTTATATTTCAAGAAATTTTTTTGATATGACAGAAACGTGTCATCAGAATCAAACATTGGTAGCGTTATTAATTACATTATAAAAATATTCTCTTATGCTCAGTGGAATTACAGTATTATTTTCTGTTTCCCCATACCTGAAAAATGAACATCTACTCGATACACTCTTATAGAAATTGATAGACAATAATACCTAGGTCTATCCGTTACCAGTATCCAAATGCAGTGATCGGGTAAACTATGACGTCATAAAATGGGCGGTTACTCAGCCTCCGCCACGCAATAAAAAGGCACCTTCAGCGTGACGCGCGCACAACCCCCTTTGAGAAAGCCGTGTATACGGCGAAACATGTTAGGGAACTGGTGAGGAGTCAGGGAGCTCCTGTGTTTGTTAGGGCTTAGTTACCTGGGGTAATAGATGTTGTGAACCTCTGTTTTGCTTTAAATGGTTATGGGCACATTATGGCCACCAGCACTATGAAGTAATACAAGACGCTTATTAGGCATTACAGAACTATGCCAATACAATATCTTGATAACGATATATTACTTAGACTAGCACAGAGAGGAGCATAACAGTGTTCATTCAGGCAGGCCAAACGCTGCTTTTTACCATTTAAGATATGCAGCACTATGAGTGCAATAGATAACTCTAACAGCTGAATACACAGCAGTCGATTTTTATATATACAGTTGATTGTAGATATTCGCAAAGTCTAAATAATTTAAAAGCCTATCACAGAGAAACTTTTAATCTCTGGTGGGTAAGCAAATATATATGACTAACAGAATTGTGGATAATAATCTATACAAAAACGACTGAGCTGTGGCATTAATCACACAGAGGCAGACTTCACAGCTGAGAGTTTGCAATACAACTATACCTGTTGCACATTTAATTAACTGATACTTTTAATGTTTGCAACTTTAGAGTTAATAACAAGAATATAGGATTATATCAATAATTCTATCATCTGACTACAGCACTCACTGCTCTAATCTTAAAATAATCATAAGTATTAACTCAAGAAATTCATGTAGAAACGATTGTTTAACACTATATTAGCTAATCCAAAGCATGAGTCAGTGATATAGGAAAGCTACACACTCAATGTGCAGAAGCAGATAAGAGTTTCTGCTTAATAACAATACATTGTGACAACTATACTATCCAATAATACAGCAATTAAGTGGGCTCCATATATATCACACAATATATGCTATTTAGTCAACCAACAACTATTTAAGATTATCTCTATAAGGGGAGAACTATAACACAATACCAGATGTATGCTGGTTTATATTAATATAAGAGTTGACTATTTTTGACTATAATAAAATTTATGGAACAACCTTAAGCTGATTATAAGACTTTGCTGACGTATGCTTTAGCTTGTTTATACCTATAGCTATCTTCTCAGGAATAAACTTATCAATATTCTATAATTAGAATTCACTATATAGTGTGAAATACTAACTTTATTTGATAAGTGTGCTATAAGAAGTGTAAATGGCTTAAAACCAATCGTTTACTATATATAAGAGATCACAAAATTATCATTTGAGATTCAAATACAACGTTTTGGCTTGTGTTACAAGGAACACACCAATATGAATACCTAAGTATACACCAAGCACACTGATTGCTAAACCTATGATGCACGCTTTGCCCTCATTTATGTGCTTCATACAATTTTAATATCGTAGAATTTCAAGATAATGTGTGTAACAATTCAAAATGATAACTTTCCCCTGCAATAAACTTATGGTTAACTTTAATAATTAACTGCAGCGTTGATATATGCAACATTGTGTATCAACATTACTCTTAAAGTACAGGGGTCAGTATACTCTATATTTCAATTGTACACACTCGATTTATATCGCAACTGAGGATTGTCATATCCAGACACCACAGTGATAAAAGATATATAATTTATCACTCCCCAGGTAGCTTTTGTTTTTAATTGCACATCCCTTTATTTTATCTCCGTTTTTTTGCATACTAATAAAAGTTATGTTTTAATTATTTCAAGCGTACTCCCCTTACCAATGGTACTCTATCTCTAAAATTTCACACATAGTGTGTCATAAGAGGACTACAAGAGTGCTATTAGTGTATTCTTTCATGGCCTATGTTTTTTCTGTACCAGATGTTTATCAGCTGCCAGGTAAAAGTTATCAATTAACAAACTCATCTGATCAGTCACCAGATCTTTATCAGTAGCAGGTAAAAGTTATCAACTACCAAACTCATCTGACCAGCCACCAGATATTTACCAGGACAGGTAAAATTGATCAATTACCAAACTCATCTGACCAGCCATCAGATGTTTATCAGCTGCCAGGTAAAATATATCAATTGCCAAACTCATCTAACCAATCACCAGATCCTTTCCAGGGGCAGGTAAAAGTTAGCAATTACCAAACTTATCTGACCAGTCACCAGATCTTTACCAGGACAGGTAAAAGTTAGCAATTACCAAACTCATCTGACCAGTCACCAGATCTTTATCAGGAAAGGTAAAAGTTAGCAATTACCAAACTTATCTGACCAGTCACCAGATCTTTACCAGGACAGGTAAAAGTTAGCAATTACCAAACTTATCTGACCAGTCACCAGATCTTTACCAGGAGCAGGTAAAAGTTATTACCAAACCCATCTGACCAGTCGCCAGATTTCACCAGGAGCAGGTAAAAGTAATCAATTACCAAATTCATCTAACCAGATCTTAACCAGGAGCAGGTAATTTCTTTCAATTACCAAACTCATCAGGCCTGTCACCAGATCTTTACCCTGACAGGTAAAAGTTATCAATTACCAATTTCATCTGACCAGTCACCAGATCTTTACCAAGACAGGAAAAATTTATCAGTTACCAAACTCATCTGACCAGTCACCAGATCTTTACCAAGACAGGTAAAAGTTATCAATTACCAAACTCATCTGACCAGCTAACAGATCTTATTAATCACCATACTCACCTGGCCTGTCACCAGATCTTTACCAGGAGAAGGTACATTTTATTAATTACCAAACTCATCTGGCCTGTCACCAGATCTTTACCAAGACAGGTAAAAGTTATCAATTACCAAACTCATCTGACCAGCTAACAGATCTTATTAATCACCATACTCACCTGGCCTGTCACCAGATCTTTACCAGGAGAAGGTACATTTTATTAATTACCAAACTCATCTGGCCTGTCACCAGATCTTTACCAGGACAGGTAAAAGTTATCAATTACCAAACTCATCTGACCAGTCAACAGATATTTACCAGGACAGGTAAAAGTTATCAATTACCAAACTCATCTGACCAGTCACCGGATCTTTACCAAGACAGGTAAAAGTTATCAATTATCAAACTAGTCTGACCATCCACCAAATCTTTACCAGGAGCAGGTAAAAGTTATTAATTATCAAACTAGTCTGACCATCCACCAAATCTTTACCAGGAGCAGGTAAAAGTTATCAATTATCAAACTAGTCTGACCATCCACCAAATCTTTACCAGGAGCAGGTAAAAGTTATTAATTATCAAACTAGTCTAACCATCAACCAAGTCTTTGCCAGGAGCAGGTAAAAGTTATCAATTATCAAACTATTCTAACCATCCACCAAGTCTTTGCTAGGAGCAGGTGAAAGTTATTAATTATCAAACTAGTCTGACCATCCACCAAATCTTTACCAGGAGCAGGTAAAAGTTATCAATTATCAAACTAGTCTGACCATCCACCAAATCTTTGCCAGGAGGTGACTAATCACCACTAGGGGTGTTAAACGTATCAGGTTAGTTTTCTCCTTGATTCCTGCATGTTAATGGCATTTTTAATTTTGTTCAAATAAATATTGCTTTTTATATTTCCCCTTCGAGTGCTCAGGACATCGTCTTTAAAAGTTATCAGTTACCAAACCCATCTGACCAGACACCAGATCTTATTATTATTATTTAATATTTATATTATTAATAGTTTTAACTGTGTATGTAGTGTAAATATTTTAAACTACATTATATATATATATATATATATACTGTATATAGATATATATGTGTGTATATAGATATATATATGTGTATATAGATATATATGTGTGTATATAGATATATATATATATGTATATAGATATATATGTGTGTATATAGATATATATATATATGTGTATATAGATATATATGTGTGTATATAGATATATATGTGTGTATATAGATATATATATGTGTATATAGATATATATGTGTGTATATAGATATATATGTGTGTATATAGATATATATATATGTGTATATAGATATATATGTGTATATAGATATATATGTGTGTATATAGATATATATATGTGTATATATGATATATATGTGTGTATATAGATATATATGTGTGTATATAGATAGTGATGTCGCGAACCTAAAATTTTCGGTTCGCGAACCGCGGACTCGAACTTCCGGTATTGTTCGCGAACGCGCGAACCGCGCGAACCGCCATTGAATTCAATAGGCAGGCAAACTTTAAAACCTACAAGGACTCTTTCTGGCCACAATAGTGATGGAAAAGTTGTTTCAAGGGTCCTAACACCTGGACTGTCGCATGCTGGAGGGGGGTCCCTGGCAAAACTCCCATGGAAAATTACATAGTTGATGCAGAGTCTGCTTTTAAGCCATAATGGGTCTAAATCAACTAACATTCCCAAAGTGGCTGTCTCAAAACATCCCGGACAGAAGATAGATTGATAGATATACATAGATTGATAGTTAGATAGAATCGATAGAAGAGAAATATATATATTTGTTAGATATATAATTACCCTAATAAATTCTAATAATCAAACATGCGTTCTTGGACCCAACTAGCTTGTGTCAATTAGTACTTTTCTTAGCACTTTAATCCCTGTTCCCCCCCCCCATCGTGGGAGTTCTATATTGCCTGCCAGATTACCCTGAAAAATTATAATAATAAGACATGTGGTCTGCTACCTATTTTAACGAGGTTGTGTTTTAAGTACTACCATTCTTAGCACTTTAATCTCTGTAACTCCCCCTATTTGGTGAGGTCTATACGGCCTGGATGATTACCCATACAAAATATAATAATAAGACATCTGCTCTTGGTCTGCGACCCATGGTAACTATGTTGTGTTAATTAGTAATGTCCTTTGCATTTTAATAGCTGTTACTCATACTCACCCTATCGGTGGAGGTCTATATAGCCTGCATGATTACCCTTACAAAATATAACAACCAAACATATGTTCTGGGACCCATGGTAAGTAGGTTGTGTTATGTAGTACTGTTCTTTGCATTTTCATACCTGTTACAACACCAAATGGTGGCAGGTCTATCTGTCCTTCATGATTAGCTGCACCCAAACCCAAAAAAAAGCTGAGTGGTCTTAGACTAACACCCATGGCTAACTCTGTTGTTTCAATTAGTACTATTCTTAGCACTTTCATCCCTGTTACGGGCGGTCTACATGGCCATCATGATTAGCCGAACAAAATACTACAATCCAACCTTTGCTCAGTCTTCATAGGCCCTTCATTGTCTGTATTTCGATAGTACAGTTCTTATTATTTTTATAGCTGATACAACACCGAATGTTGTCAGCTCTATATGGCCTGCATGATTAGCTGCACCCAATACAAAAATAAATCCAAGCGGTCTTGGATTAACACCCATGGCTAACTCTGTTGTTTCAAGTAGTACTATTCTTAGCACTTTCATCTCATCATCCCTGTTACTTCCAGGACTCTCTGTGGTGGTGGTCTACATGGCCATCATGATTGGCCTAACCAAATACTACAATCCAACCTTGGCTCAGTCTTCCTAAGGCCCTTCATTGGCTGTATTTTGCTAGTACTGTTCTTATTACTATGGTGGTCTACATGGCCATCATGATTAGCCTAACCAAATACTACAATCCAACCTTGGCTCAGTCTTCCTAAGGCCCTTCATTGGCTGTATTTTGTTAGTACTGTTCTTATTAGTTTAATAGCTGATACGACACCGAATGTTGTCAGCTCTATATGGCCTGCATGAATAGCCGCACCCAAAGCCAAAAAAAGCCAAGCGGTTTTGCACTAACACCCATGGCTAACTCTGTTGTTTCAAGTTCTACTATTCTTAGCTCTTTCATCTCATCATCCCTGTTACTTCCAGGACTCTCGGTGGTGGTGGTCTACATGGCCATCATGATTAGCCTAACCAAATACTACAATCCAACCTTGGCCCAGTCTTCCTAAGACCCTTCATTGGCTGTATTTTGGTAGTACTGTTCTTATTAGTTTAATAGCTGATACGACACCGAATGTTGTCATCTCTATATGGCCTGCATGAATAGCCGCACCCAAAGCCAAAAAAAAGCCAAGCGGTTTTGCACTAACACCCATGGCTAACTCTGTTGTTTCAAGTTCTACTATTCTTAGCTCTTTCATCTCATCATCCCTGTTACTTCCAGGACTCTCGGTGGTGGTGGTCTACATGGCCATCATGATTAGCCTAACCAAATACTACAATCCAACCTTGGCCCAGTCTTCCTAAGGCCCTTCATTGGCTGTATTTTGGCAAGACGGCCTGGCACAAAAGGATGGCAGGCAGGAGGGAGATGCAATTCAAGGACACTAGGAGACTGATTACTGACAGTCTAAACAGTGATGATTGACAATTTTTGCAATACTGTTAACAGAAATATGATTGCTGACAACAATTGGCTAGGTGGGGGCCTGGCTCACAGCAGGCTGCAAGGCAGGAGGAAAGTGCGTTTCAATGGCACCAGCAAACTGACGATTCAAATCACAGCAACTATTACCAAAAATTTTAATTTTTAATTATTAGAATACTGTCACAAAAATTATGATTGGTGTAAATATTTTTTAAGTAGGCCTGGCACACAGGCTTGGAAGGCTGTAGAAAAGTGCAATTCAAAGGCACGAGCAAACTGAGGGTTAAGATCAACACTAAAAAAATTTTTTATTTAAATTAATAACTATACTGTCTGACTGTGACAACAATTATGATTGGTGTAAATAGTTGGCTAGACGGCCTGGCACAAAAGGCTGGCAGTGGCAGGCAGGAGGTAAATGAAATTCAATGGCCCTAGGAGACTGAATATTTGCAGTCCAAAAAAATATGTTTTTTTTTATTTTTTTATTACTGTTACAAGAATTGTGATTGGTGCCACTAATTGGCTACTTGGGCCTGGCAGACAGGCTGGCAGATATGAGTCGTGGATGGTAGGTAGGGCAGTAATTTAACACAGTATGCTGTGTAAGTGACAAAAACACAGGACTGAGAGAAAATTAAGTTACATTACACTAGCAAAATATTTTAAAATTTTAGATTTTAATATTAAAATTATGTTAAGAAGTGCAATGCACATATGACTCTATGAGTGGTCGCACTGGCTGGCTGCTACGTAGGGCAGCAATTATAACAACAGTATGCTGTGTAAGTCAGATAGACAGTTAGACACAGGCCTGATAGAAAATACAATTAGATTACACTAGCATAATGATTTAAAGACTTTTTTTTGGAAATTTTAAGAAAAAGGTTAAGCACATACATATGAGTCGTGGCTGATAGCCTTGGAAGGGCAGCTATTAAAAACAGTAGGCTATGTATGTCGGATACACACACGCCTGATAGAAAATACTATTAGATTACACTAGAAAAATTATTGAAATTATTTTTTGGGGGGGGAAATTAAAAAAAGTTTAAACACATATGAGTCGTGGCTCATAGACTAGGGAGGGCAGCAAGTAAACACAGTAGGCTCTCTATGTCAGCAAAACACATAGGCCGGATAGAAAATTAGATTTGATTACACTAGCAAACAAATTTAAACTTTTTTTTTTTTTATATTAAAATTAAGGTGAAGAAGAATAGATATGAGTGCTGGGTGGCTGCCTGGCACAGACAAATTAACCAAAAGACTGAAAAAAAAGAGGTATATTAATGCTGACTGAGCCTGACAGACACAGGCATGATAGTAAATTTAAAATAATGTTATAAACGGATATTAACACTGCTGGCTGCTGGCTGGCACAGAGCAATGAACCAGAGTATATGCTGTGTGACACTGGCCTGATAGAAAATGAAAAAAAATTACACTAGAAAAATAATTATATTTTTGGGTTAGTTAAATTTAAACTAATGTTGTTAGGGAGATATCAGTGGTGGCAGTAATCACAGCATATACTGTGAGCCTTAAACACACAGCCTGAAAGCCAGGCAAATGCTAATAAAAAAAAAAAAAAAAAACAGCACGAAATATAGCCCTAAAAAGGGCTTTTTGGGGTGCTGTGCTTGCAGCAGAGATGAGTGGAGTCCTTCTGGACTGTAAATACACTAGCCTAGCTATGTTTTTCCTATTAATGTCAGGAGCAAAAACACAACACGTCCTCTCATAAAGGCCTAGATTTGGAGTTCGGCGGTAGCCGTGAAAACCAGCGTTAGAGGCTCCTAACGCTGGCTTTGGCCGCCCGCTGGTATTTGGAGTCAGTGATTAAAGGGTCTAACGCTCACTTTTCAGCCGCGACTTTTCCATACCGCAGATCCCCCTACGCCATTTGCGTATCCTATCTTTTCAATGGGATCTTTCTAACGCTGGTATTTAGAGTCGTTTCTGAAGTGAGCGTTAGAGCTCTAACGACAAAATTCCAGCCGCCTGAAAATAGCAGGAGTTAAGAGCTTTCTGGGCTAACGCCGGTTCATAAAGCTCTTAACTACTGTACCCTAAAGTACACTAACACACATCAACTACCTATGTACCCCTAAACCGAGCTCCCCCCACATCGCCGCCACTCGATTAAAATTTTTAACCCCTAATCTGCCGACCGCCACCTACGTTATACTTATGTACCCCTAATCTGCTGCCCCTAACCCCACCGACCCCTGTATTACATTTATTAACCCCTAACCTGCCCCCCACAACGTCGCCGCCAGCTACTTAAAATAATTAACCCCTAATCTTCCGACCGCAAAGCGCCGCCACCTACGTTATCCCTATGTACCCCTAATCTGCTACCCCTAACACCGCCGACCCCTATATTATATTTATTAACCCCTAATCTGCCCCCCTCAACGTTGCCGACACCTGCCTACACTTATTAACCCCTAATCTGCCGAGCGGACCTGAGCGCTACTATAATAAAGTTATTAACCCCTAACCCGCCTCACTAACCCTATCATAAATAGTATTAACCCCTAATCTGCCCTCCCTAACATCGCCGACACCTACCTTCAATTATTAACCCCTAATCTGACGACCGGAGCTCACCGCTATTCTAATAAATTGATTAACCCCTAAAGCTAAGTCTAACCCTAACACTAACACCCCCCTAAGTTAAATATAATTTACATCTAACGAAATTAATTAACTCTTATTAAATAAATGATTCCTATTTAAAGCTAAATACTTACCTGTAAAATAAATCCTAATATAGCTACAATATAAATTATAATTATATTATAGCTATTTTAGGATTAATATTTATTTTACAGGCAACTTTTTAATTATTTTAACCAGGTACAATAGCTATTAAATAGTTAAGAACTATTTAATAGTTACCTAGTTAAAATAATAACAAATTTACCTGTAAAATAAATCCTAACCTAAGATATAATTAAACCTAACACTACCCTATCAATACATTAATTAAATAAACTACCTACAATTACCTACAATTAACCTAACACTACACTATCAATAAATTAATTAAACACAATTCCTACAAATAAATACAATTAAATAAACTAGCTAAAGTACAAAAAATAAAAAAGAACTAAGTTACAAAAAATAATAAAATATTTACAAACATAAGAAAAATATTACAACAATTTTAAACTAATTACACCTACTCTAAGCCCCCTAATAAAATAACAAAGCCCCCAAAATAAAAAATTCCCTACCCTATTCTAAATTAAAAAAGTTACAAGCTCTTTTACCTTACCAGCCCTGAACAGGGCCCTTTGCGGGGCATGCCCCAAGGATTTCAGCTCTTTTGCCTGTAAAAAAAAACATACCATACCCCCCCCCCAACATTACAACCCACCACCCACATACCCCTAATCTAACCCAAACCCCCCTTAAATAAACCTAACACTAAGCCCCTGAAGATCTTCCTACCTTGTCTTCACCATACCAGGTTCACCGATCCGTCCTGGCTCCAACATCTTCATCCAACCCAAGCGTGGGTTGGCGATCCATCATCCGGTGCTGAAGAGGTCCAGAAGAGGCTCCAAAGTCTTCCTCCTATCCGGCAAGAAGAGGACATCCGGACCGGCAAACATCTTCTCCAAGCGGCATCTTCAATCTTCTTCCATCCGGTGCGGAGCGGGTCCATCTTGAAGCAGGCGACGCGGATCCATCCTCTTCTTCCGTTGTCTCCCGACGAATGACGGTTCCTTTAAGGGACGTCATCCAAGATCGGAACAGCCAATAGAATGCGAGCTCAATCTGATTGGCTGATTGGATCAGCCAATCGGATTGAACTTGATTCTGATTGGCTGATTCCATCAGCCAATCAGAAAATTCCTACCTTAATTCTGATTGGCTGATAGAATCCTATCAGCCAATCGGAATTCGAGGGACGCCATCTTGGATGACGTCCCTTAAAGGAACCGTCATTCGTCGGGAGACAATGGAAGAAGAGGATGGATCCGCGTCGCCTGCTTCAAGATGGACCCGCTCCGCACCGGATGGAAGAAGATTGAAGATGCCTCTTGGAGAAGATGTTTGCCGGTCCGGATGTCCTCTTCTTGCCGGATAGGAGGAAGACTTTGGAGCCTCTTCTGGACCTCTGATGATGGATCGCCAACCCCCGCTTGGGTTGGATGAAGATGTTGGAGCCAGGACGGATTGGTGAACCTGGTATGGTGAAGATAAGGTAGGAAGATCTTCAGGGGCTTAGTGTTAGGTTTATTTAAGGGGGGTTTGGGTTAGATTAGGGGTATGTGGGTGGTGGGTTGTAATGTTGGGGGGGGGTATGGTATGTTTTTTTTTACAGGCAAAAGAGCTGAAATTCTTGGGGCATGCCCCGCAAAGGGCCCTGTTCAGGGCTGGTAAGGTAAAAGAGCTTGTAACTTTTTTTAATTTAGAATAGGGTAGGGAATTTTTTATTTTGGGGGGCTTTGTTATTTTATTAGGGGGCTTAGAGTAGGTGTAATTAGTTTAAAATTGTTGTAATATTTTTCTTATGTTTGTAAATATTTTATTATTTTTTGTAACTTAGTTCTTTTTTATTTTTTGTACTTTAGCTAGTTTATTTAATTGTATTTATTTGTAGGAATTGTGTTTAATTAATTTATTGATAGTGTAGTGTTAGGTTAATTGTAGGTAATTGTAGGTAGTTTATTTAATTAATTTATTGATAGGGTAGTGTTAGGTTTAATTATATCTTAGGTTAGGATTTATTTTACAGGTAAATTTGTTATTATTTTAACTAGGTAACTATTAAATAGTTCTTAACTATTTAATAGCTATTGTACCTGGTTAAAATAATTAAAAAGTTGCCTGTAAAATAAATATTAATCCTAAAATAGCTATAATATAATTATAATTTATATTGTAGCTATATTAGGATTTATTTTACAGGTAAGTATTTAGCTTTAAATAGGAATCATTTATTTAATAAGAGTTAATTAATTTCGTTAGATGTAAATTATATTTAACTTAGGGGGGTGTTAGTATTAGGGTTAGACTTAGCTTTAGGGGTTAATACATTTATTATAGTAGCGGTGAGGTCCGCTCGGCAGATTAGGGGTTAATAATTGAAGGCAGGTGTCGGCGATGTTAGGGAGGGCAGATTAGGGGTTAATACTATTTATGATAGGGTTAGTGAGGTGGATTAGGGGTTAATAACTTTATTATAGTAGCGCTCAGGTCCGCCTGGCAGATTAGGAGTTAATAAGTGTAGGCAGGTGTCGGCGACGTTGAGGGGGGCAGATTAGGGGTTAATAAATATAATATAGGGGTCGGCGATGTTAGGGCAGCAGATTAGGGGTACATAGGGATAATGTAAGTTGCGGCGGTTTACGGAGCGGAAGATTAGGGGTTAATAATATAATGCAGGGGTCAGCGATAGCGGGGGCGGCAGATTAGGGGTTAATAAGTGTAAGGGTAGGGGTGTTTAGACTCGGGGTACATGTTAGGGTGTTAGGTGCAGACGTAGGAAGGGTTTCCCCATAGGAAACAATGGGGCTGCGTTAGGAGCTGAACGCTGCTTTTTTGCAGGTGTTAGGTTTTTTTTCAGCTCAAACAGCCCCATTGTTTCCTATGGGAGAATCGTGCACGAGCACGTTTTTGAGGCCGGCCGCGTCCGTAAGCAACTCTGGTATCGAGAGTTGCATTTGCGGTAAAAATGCTCTACGCTCCTTTTTTGGAGCCTAACGCAGCATTTGATTAAACTCTCGATACCAGAGTTAAATTTATGGTGCGGCCAGAAAAAAGCCCGCGGAGCGTTAACAGCCCTTCTACCACCAAACTCCAAATCTAGGCCAAAGAAAGCAAGGTCGTTATGAGTCTAAAATGGCGGATTCCGAGTAGCTGGGAGTGTCTGTGAGGGAGTGCTGATGTTGATTGGCTCTAATGTGTCAGGCGGCTGTGACATAAAGGGTCAAAGTTTCCACAATGATGACACATAGGGGCGGATCGAACATCGCCATGTGTTCGCCCACAAACGCGAACGCGAACAACCTATGTTCGCTGTGAACCGTTCGCGGGCGAACATTTCGGGACATCACTATATATAGATATTTATTTTACCAACAATTATATATATAATCCAAAACAGGCACGCACTCTCTGGAAATATTTCAAATCTGCTTTAATGTGCACAAAAAATTAGATTTCGAGGACCAGACAAAGGGGCCGATTTACTAAGCAGAGTATGCTGCTCATTCTGCGCTCTCCAGAATCAGGAGTCAAGAAGCAGCGGTCGTAAGACGGCAGCTCCTTAACCCGTCCGCCACCTCTGAGGTGATTAGATACAATCAGGGTGAAGTGGTTAGAAATGCTTGTGCAATGATAAATGCCTACAGCAAACATATTCGCTACAGCGAATCATATCCGCTCGCCTTATAATAAATCGGCCCCAAAGTCTGATGAAGGAGTGAGATCCCCGAAATGACACATCTAATTGTGCACATTAAAGCACATGTGAAACTTTTCTAGAGAGTGCGTGCCTGATTATTTAATACTTTTTGCCTGCACCCTGGTAGATGAAAGATGAAGTGAGAGTGCACTTTTTGGGACTATATATTTATATGTATTTAAAAATAAATAGAACATATTCTTCTATGGGAAGATCATTCATAATTCATGTTGAGTTAGCGCACGAGTATGGGTGGTAGGTTTTTCTTTTAGGTCCATTGAAGTCTATGGGAGAAGAACTTAACACTGTAACAATGATTTTTTAGTGATCGGTGGGTTTACACTTGCTCACAAACATTTTACTTTCAGCTTGTAATATGAGCGCAACCCAATGTGCACAAAAATCCTCCGTCTAGCGTAGTTTATGCTCCAGCAGGAGTGCTAAATTGTGTTCCACTCATAGAGGCCAAATTATCAAATGTCTGTCAGACCTGATCCGACAGTGCGGATCAGGTCCGACAGACATCGCTGAATGCATAGAGCTATACGCTCTCCGTATTCAGCGTTGCACCATAACTTGTGTTTCTGGAGAGTCTGAAGACTCGCCAGAAACACGGGCCCTCAAGCTCCGTACAGAGCTTGATAAATGGGCCTCATTATCTAGACCGTAGTGAGCTGCTAATTTTCCTCTATAATTTAAGTTGCTGAACAGTAAAAGAAAATGACAAAACACTTGATCACCCCATGAAATGTGCTTGTAAAACAGGAAGTATATAAATCTATTGCAGAAATAAAGCCGTAAATAGATAACGACAAGAACATTCAGTAATGATTTTCAGCTCAATTTAAATGTTTGCAAAGCAGATACAACAATACAATCAAATACAATACAATCAAAAAGTCACCGCAAACACTGAAATAAAAACCCTCCCAGTATAACATTTACACCACAATTGTTTTATTAATTTAATGTTGAACTTTTGTATTAGAATATACATACGAAAGAATGTGAGAAATAATTAGACATCTAAATTTGGGACAAGGTTTGACCGCTGGTTACCTTGTTCATGAACAGATAAAGCAGTCGTTTCACAAGCTGTGCTTAATATCTATATACAAGATGAATAAACTATTCTTTTCTGAAGATTAGCCTTTAGTCACTGTTTGGTTTATTGTTGGCATCATAACCGGAGAGACGTTATTAATAGATAGATGGACAACACAGATGACATCATGCTTTTGTGGAGCCCGTGGCTCAGAAATAACCAACAACGTGAGTTACAAGGACAATTTTATGGATCTCCCTCTTTCATATTTTTCATTTTCAAAGGCAGTTATCTGTCAAACATGTATAAAGAATATTATGACATTGGGCTGCGGGAGATTGGCTTCTTGGAAGAGATAACTCAGCAGAATGAAAAGATCTAGAGAAGACGCCAACTTTAGCAAACACCGGCGTCACTCATCCCATCTCTTCCATTCAAGGCAATCAAAGCTCAGATGCTACACACCAGGCCTGAGAGTTACCGGATGTTTTATTATCTTTTGGCTAGATTACGAGTTTTGCGGTATGAGGGGTGCAGTGCTAACTTGCACATTGTTGTCACCGCTCACTTCACTACAGCGCTGGTACTACAGGTTTACAAAAACCCAGTGTTAACAGGCAAGAAGTGAGCATAGAGCAAAATTGAGCTCCATACCGCACTCCAATACCAGCGCTGCTGAAAGCTGCGGCGAGCTGGTTTTACCTGCTTGTGCACGATTTCCCCATAGACATCAATGGGGAGAGCCGGCTGAAAAAAAGTCTAACACCTACAAAAAAGCAGCGTAAAGCTCAGTAACGCAGCCCCATTGATTCCTATGAGGAAACTAAATTTATGTTTACACCTAATCTGCCGCTCCGGACATCGCCGTCACTATAATAAACATATTAACCCCTAACCGCCGCACTCCCGCCTTGCAAACACTAGTTAAATATTATTAACCCCCAATCTGCCTCCCCTAACATCGCCACCACCTACCTACATTTATTAACCCCTAATCTGCCGCCCATAACGTCACTGCCACTATACTAAAGTTATAAACCTCTAAACCTAAGTCTAACCCTAACCCTAACACCCCCTAACTTAAACATAATTAAAATAAATCAAAATAAAAATAACTATCATTACCTAAATAATTCCTATTTAAAACTAAATACTTACCTATAAAATAAACCCTAAGATAGCTACAATATAACTAATATTTACATTGTAGCTAGCTTAGGGTTTATTTTTATTTTACAGGCAACTTTGTATTTATTTTAACTAGGTAGAGTAGTTACTAAATAGTTATTAACTATTTACTAACTACCTAGCTAAAATAAATACAAATTTACCTGTAAAATAAAACCTAACCTGTCTTACACTAACACCTAACCTTACACTAAAATAAAATAAATTACATTAATTAAATACAATTACCTAAATTACAAAAAACAAACACTAAATTACACAAAATAAAAAAAGAAATGATCAGATATTTAAACTAATTTCACCTAATCTAATAGCCACCCAAAATAAAAATAAAAACTCTAGCCTACAATAAACTACCAATAGACCTTAAAAGGGCCTTTTGCTGGGCATTGTCCCAAGGAAATCAGCTCTTTTACCTGTAAAAAAAATACAAACAACCCCCCAACAGTAAAACCCACCACCCACACAACCAACCCCCCAAATAAAATCCTAACTATAAAAACCTAAGCTCCCCATTGCCCTGAAAAAGGGCATTTGTATGGGAATTGCCCTTAAAAGGGCATTTAGCTCTTTTTTCAATTGCACAAACCCTAATCTAAAACTAAAAGCCACTCAATAAACCCTTAAAAAACCTAACACTAACCCCGAAGATCCACTTACAGTTTTGAAGACCGGACATCCTAAACGAAGCCAGGAGAAGTCTTCATCCAAGCCGGCAGAAGTGGTCCTCCAGATGGGCAGAAGTCTTCATCCAGACGGCATCTTCTATCTTCATCCATCTGGCGCGGAGCGGCTCCATCTTCAAGACATCCGGCACGGAGCATCCTCTTCAATCGAAGTCTTCTTCCCGAAATGAAGGTTCCTTTTGAACAGCCAATAGATTGCGAGCTCAATCCTATTGGCTGATTGGATCAGCCAATAGGATTAAAGCTCAATTCTATTGGCTGATTGCATCAGCCAATAGGATTTTTTCACCTTTAATTCTGATTGGCTGATAGAATTCTATCAGCCAATCAGAATTCAAGGGACGTCATCTTGGATGACTTCATTGAAAGGAACCTTCATTCGTCATTAGTCGTCGAAAGAAGAGGATGCTCCACGCCGGATGTCTTGAAGATGGAGCCACTCCGAGCTGGATGGATGAAGATAGAAGATCGGAACAGCCAATAGAATGCAAGCTCAATCTGATTGGCTGATTGGATCAGCCAATTGGATTGAACTTGAATCTGATTGGCTGATTCAATCAGCCAATCAGATTAAACCTACCTTAATTCCGATTGGCTGATAGAATCCTATCAGCCAATCGGAATTGAAGGGACGCCATCTTGGATGATGTCCCTTAAAGGAGCCTTCATTCGTCTGTAGTCCGTCAGTAAAGAAGGATGTTCCGCGTCGGCGGGATGAAGATTGAAGACCCCCCTTGGAAGATGACATCGCCCGGATAGAAGACTTCTTCAGCGCCTCTTGGAAGATGACATCGCCCGGATGGAAGACTTCTTCAGCGCCGCTTGGAGGATCACTTCATCGGATGGAAGATTTCTTCAGCGCCCCTTGGAGGATAACTTCTGCCGCTCCGGGTCTCCTCTTCGGTTCCATCGCTGCTCGGCTGTGTGAAGACGACTCATGGTAGGATGATCTTCAGGGGATTAGTGTTAGGTTATTTTAAGGGGGGTTTGGGTTAGATTAGGGGTATGTGGGTGGTGGGTTTTAATGTTGGGGGGGTTGTATTTTTCTTTTACAGGCAAAAGAGCTGAATTCTTTGGGGCATGCCCCACAAAAGGCCCTTTTAAGGGCTGGTAAGGTAAAAGAGCTTTGAACTTTTTTAATTTAGAATAGGGTAGGGCTTTTTTTTATTTTGGGGGGGTTTGTTATTTTATTAGGGGGCTTAGATTAGGTGTAAGTAGCTTAAAATTGTTGTAATATTTTTTAAATGTTTGTAACCTATTTTTTTTTATTTTTTGTAACTTAGCTTTTTTTTTGTACTTTAGTTAGTTTATGTAATTGTATTTAATTGTAGTTATTTGTAGTTAATTTATTTAATTTATTTAATGATAGTGTAGTGTTAGGTTTAATTGTAACTTAGGTTAGGATTTATTTTACAGGTAATTTTGTATTTCTTTTAGCTAGGTAGTTATTAAATAGTTAATAACTATTTAATAACTATTCTAACTAGCTAAAATAAATACAAAGTTACCTGTAAAATAAATATAAATCCTAACGGCTAGATTTAGAGTTCTGCGGCCAAAGGGGTGCGTTAGCTACGCTGGCTTTTTTTCCCCCTCACCTTTTAAATACTGCTGGTATTTAGAGTTCACAGAAGGGCTGCGTTAGGCTCCAAAAAAGGGAGCGTAGAGCATATTTACCGCCACTGCAACTCTAAATACCAGCGGTGCTTACGGACGCGGCCAGCTTCAAAAACGTGCTCGTGCACGATTCCCCCATAGGAAACAATGGGGCATTTTGAGCTGAAAAAAACCTAACACCTGCAAAAAAGCAGTGTTAAGCTCCTAACGCAGCCCCATTGTTTCCTATGGGGAAACACTTCCTAAATCTGCACCTAACACCCTAACATGTACCCCGAGTCTAAACACCCCTAACCTTACGCTTATTAACCCCCAATCTGCCGCCCCCGCTATCGCTGACCCCTGCATATTATTATTAACCCCTAATCTGCTGCTCCGTACACCGCCTAAACCTACGTTATCCCTATGTACCCCTAATCTGCTGCCCCTAACACCGCCGACCCCTATGTTATATTTATTAACCCCTAATCTGCGCCCCCGCTATCGCTGACCCCTGCATATTATTATTAACCCCTAATCTGCCGCTCCGTACACTGCCACAACCTACGTTATCCCTATGTACCCCTAATCTGCTGCCCCTAACACCGCCGACCCCTATATTATATTTATTAACCCCTAATCTGCAGCCCCCAACGTCGCCTCCACCTACCTACAATAATTAACCCCTAATCTGCCGACCGGACCACACCGCTACAATAATAAATGTATTAACCCCTAAAGCTAAGTCTAACCCTAACCCAAACACCCCCCTAAGTTAAATATAATTTAAATCTAACGAAATAAATTAACTCTTATTAAATAAATTATTCCTATTTAAAGCTAAATACTTACCTGTAAAATAAACCCTAATATAGCTACAATATAAATTATAATTATATTGTAGCTATTTTAGGATTAATATTTATTTTACAGGCAACTTTGTAATTATTTTAACCAGGTACAATAGCTATTAAATAGTTAATAACTATTTAATAGCTACCTAGTTAAAATAATTACAAAATTACCTGTAAAATAAATCCTAACCTAAGTTACAATTAAACCTAACACTACACTATCAATAAATAAATTAAATAAAATACCTACAATTATCTACAATTAAATCTAACACTACACTATCAATAAATTAATTAAATACAATATCTACAAATAAATACAATGAAATAAACTAACTAAAGTACAAAAATAAAAAAGAACTAAGTTACAAAAAATAAAAAAATATTTACAAACATTAGAAAAATATTACAACAATGTTAAACTAATTACACCTACTCTAAGCCCCCAAATAAAATAACAAAGACCCCCAAAATAAAAAAATGCCCTACCCTATTCTAAAATTAAAATAGAAAAGCTCTTTTACCTTACCAGCCCTAAAAAGGGCCCTTTGCGGGGCATGCCCCAAAGAATTTAGCTCTTTTGCCTGTAAAAAAAAACCATACAATACCCCCCAACATTACAACCCACCACCCACATACCCCTAATCTAACCCAAACCCCCCTTAAATAAACCTAACACTAAGCCCCTGAAGATCTTCCGACCTTATCTTCACCACGCCGGGTTCACCGATCGATCCAGAAGAGCCTCCGATGTCTTGATCCAAGCCCAAGCGGGGGCTGAAGATGTCCATGATCCGGCTGAAGTCTTCATCCAAGCGGGAGCTGAAGAGGTCCATGATCCGGCTGAAGTCTTCTATCAAGGGGCATCTTCAATCTTCTTTCTTCCGGATCCATGTTCATCCCGCCGACGCGGAACATCCATCTTCACCGACGACTTCCCGACGAATGACGGTTCCTTTAAGGGACGTCATCCAAGATGGCGTCCCTCGAATTCCGATTGGCTGATAGGATTCTATCAGCCAATCGGAATTAAGGTAGGAAAATTCTGATTGGCTGATGGAATCAGCCAATCAGAATCAAGTTCAATCCGATTGGCTGATCCGATCAGCCATTCAGATTGAGCTCGCATTCTATTGGCTGTTCCGATCAGCCAAAAGAATGCAAGCTCAATCTGATTGGCTGACTTTTTTCTGTGGCTGGAGTTTTGTCGTTAGATTTCTAACGCTCACTTCAGCCAAGACTCTAAATACCGGCGTTAGAAAGATCCCATTGAAAAGATAGGATACGCAAATGGCGTAGGGGGATCTGCGGTATGGAAAAGTCGCGGCTGCAAAGTGAGCGTTAGATCCTTTCCTGACTGACTCCATATACCAGCGGGCGGTAAAAACCAGCGTTAGGAGCCTCTAACGCTGGTTTTGACGGCTACCGCCAAACTCTAAATCTAGGCCTAAGATAGCTACAATGTAATTATTAAGTACATTGTAGCTATCTTAGGGTTTATTTTACAGGTAAGTATTTAGTTTTAAATTGGAATAATTTATTTAAGCATAGTGTAGTGTTTAGTGTAATTGTAACTTAGGTTAGTTTTTATTTTACAGGTTAATTTCTCTTTATTTTAGCTAGGTAGCTATTAAATAGTTATTAACTATTTAATAGCTATTGTACCTAGCTAAAATAAATTGAAAGTTACCTGTAAAATAAATATAAATCCTAACATAGCTACAATATAATTATTATTTATATTGTAGCTATATTAGGGTTTATTTTAAAGGTAAGTATTTAGTTTTAAATAGGATTAATTTAGTTAATAAGAGAAATATTATTTAGCTTTATTTAATTAATATTTAAGTTAGGGGGTGTTAGGGTTAGTGTTAGACTTAGGTTTAGGGGTTAATAAATTTATTACAGTGGCGGCGGTGTAGTGGGGGGCTGGATAGGGGTTAATAAATGTATTATAGGTGGCGACGGTGTAGGGGGGGCAGATTAGCGGTTAATAAATTTAATATAGGTTGGGGCGGGGTCAGGGAGCGGCGGTTTAGGGGTTAAACTATTTATTTAGTTGTGGCGAGGTGCAGGATCAGCAGGATAGGGGTTAATAACTTTATTATAGAGGGCGACGGTATAGGGGGGCAGGATAGGGGTTACTAGGTATAATGTAGGTGGCAGCGGTGTCCGGGAGCGGCGGTTTAGGGGTTAATACATTTATAAGAGTTGTGGCGGGGTATGGGAGCGGCGGTTTAGGGGTTAATACATTTATAAGAGTTGCGGCAGGGTCTAGGAGTGGCGGTTTAGGGGTTAGTAACTTTATTTAGTTGCGGGGGCTCCGGGGGCGCCGGTATAGGGGGTAGAACAGTGTAGTTTAGTGTGGGTGCTTAGTGACAGGCTAACAAGAAAGCTGTCAAAAAGCCGAAGAGCAGCGAGATCGGATGAGTGATAACTCTCACAGTCCGCTGCTCATCGCCCCGTACTTGGTGCACGGCTTTTTGACAGCTTTTTTGATAACTTAGGCAAATTTTTGCAGGTCCGCGGCGGCGATGTGAGGCGAGCTTAGGCGGGCGTATTGGGCCGGCGAAGGCAGGAAAAGTAGACACGTTGATAACTACCCCCCATTGTGTTAAGAGATTACAGCATTTTTATTTACTACAATGGGTATTTAATTCAGGAAAATAAAACAATTTGAGTATTATTATTGTCCGAGAATACCTTGGGGTAGGAGCACCCCTGGTTTTCTGCCCCCCCCCCCCCCCTTGTGCAGTAGTGAGACAGGCACTATATCACTGTGCCATAGTTGGCTTAATGCTTAGACCAAAATGTTTTGTAGACTGTTCTCTCCCCAAAAGCCCCAAATAACTTGTTTTGAATCAACAGCTAAACATATTAAAGCCAATGATCAAAAATCTGCGTGTCTGGAAGGACTGGATATTTCCTCTGTTTTGAATTCATTTCTGGAGCTTTGTTTGCAAGTCTGACTGTAGCGTTATCTTCACTTTATTGGCATTAAATATGTATCTGATGTTTGTTTACAGTATTGTGAATTTACAAGCAGAATACAGGGCACTGTTTGGTTTTTGCTAAGCCCTTATGGTGACTCACTGACTATAAACATTATTCGCACCTAATATACATCGGTTCACCCCAAGTAAGATAATAATGTCATTTACTGGCCAGCAGTGACCACTACATCAGGCTACTAGTTCTGGGAATTAGAGAAACATTGTTATATTTTATTACGTCTCTGCCTAAGCAAGACAAAAAATTTATATTCTAGACAAGTTAATTAACATTTAACTCCTTGACTGCAAAAGAGAGCGGCAAACCTTTGCTTTGTAATGGTAGATAATAGGTTAATAATTAATTTTCATATCTATCAATATGTTTTAATGTTGCACAATTACACACGTTCCACTGTAATAAAATTAATATATATGCAGCACTTCAGGATAATGTGACACTTTATAAATGATAGTAATAATGATTATCAGACAGTGTGACATGCAGTATAAGTCCCTAATCAGACCCTGGAAGTCATTTTACTGATTAGCTTTTAAAAAAAATAAAAATAAAATAATGTAAAGAGAGTTTGTAAAAAAGGATATTCATTAGAAATCATCTAAGAAACATCATGTGTGCAGTATATACACAGGAGAGTGCATATCTGTGCCGGTGGGTATATACAGCATTGTACCTAAAGCATCTCTCATTATAAATAACACAACTCCTTGCTTGACCCCTTGAAATCTGGATTCTGCCCCAAACACTCAACTGAGACTGCCCTTACCAAGGTTACTAATGATCTTCTCTCTGCTAAAAATATTGGCCACTACTCCATACTTATCTTACTTGACCTCTCAGCTGCCTTCGACACAGTGGACCACCCCCTTGTCCTACAGACCCTTAGCTCTTTTGGCCTCTGTGACACTGCTCTTTGCTGGCGACTACTCCTCTCCAATGCCTCTGTCTGTTGGAGAACCTCAAGGATCTTTTCTGGGTCCTCTACTATTCTCCATTTACTCTTCTTTGCTGGGTAAACTTATCAACAGTTATGGCTTCAAATATCACCTCTATGCTGATGACACCCAGATCTGCCTCTCCACCCCTGCTCGCTCTCCCTCTGTCCTTTCTCATGTCAGTGACTGCTTATCTGGTATTTCTTCCTGGATGGCCTCTCCCCACCTAAAGATTAACATGTCCAAGACTGAGCTCCTTCTTATCCCCCATCAAGCTCTACGCCAACTTGTGACTTCTCTATCCCTGTTGACGGTATCACCATTTCCCCATCGCCAAGTCCGATTGACTCAAATCTATCCTTCGTCCCCCATATCCAATAGCTTTCTACATCCTGTCACAACCATCTACGCAATATTTCCAAGAGTCAACCTTTTCTAACACCACAAAGCAAATAATCCACTCCCTTGTTATTTCCCGACTTGACTACTGCAATAACCTACATACTAGCCTTCCACTTTCTCACCTCTTCCCCCTTCAATCCATCCTAAATTCCAATGCCAGGCTGATCCACCTTTCCCGTCGCTCTGTATCTGCTGCATCTCTCTGCGACTCCCTTCATTGGCTCCCCATTCACACAATCACACATTACAAACACATTAGCACTGGCATGCAGTGACAGATCTCATCATGTCTAGAGGGTGACAATAACCTCAGTACTGTGCATATAATGTATTTATGTCTAGGTTACACTGCAGGTGTATGAAGTTACTGCACGTGTACAAACACATTAGCACTGGCATGCAGTGACAGATCTCATCATGACTAGAGGGTGACAATAACCTCAGTACTGTGTATATAATGTATTTATGTATAGGTTACACTGCAGGTGTATGAAGTTACTGCACATGTACAAACACATTAGCACTGGCATGCAGTGACAGATCTCATCATGACTAGAGGGTGACAATAACCTCAGTACTGTGTATATAATGTATTTATGTCTAGGTTACACTGCAGGTGTATGAAGAGTTACTGCACGTGTACAAACACATCAGCACTGGCATGCAGTGACAGATCTCATCATGACTAGAGGGTGACAATAACCTCAGTACTGTGTATATAATGTATTTATGTCTAGGTTACACTGCAGGTGTATGAAGAGTTACTGCACGTGTACAAACACATTAGCACTGGCATGCAGTGACAGATCTTATCATGTCTAGAGGGTGACAATAACCTCAGTACTGTGTATATAATGTATTTATGTCTAGGTTACACTGCAGGTGTATGAAGTTACTGCACGTGTACAAACACATTAGCACTGGCATGCAGTGACAGATCTCATCATGACTAGAGGGTGACAATAACCTCAGTACAGTGTACATAATGTATTTATGTCTAGGTTACACTGCAGGTGTATGAAGGAGAGTTACTGCACATGTACAAACACATTAGCACTGGCATGCAGAGACAGATCTCATCATGACTAGAGGGTGACAATAACCTCAGTACTGTGTATATAATGTATTTATGTCTAGGTTACACTGCAGGTGTATGAAGGAGAGTTACTGCACGTGTACAAACACATTAGCACTGGCATGCAGAGACAGATCTCATCATGACTAGAGGGTGACAATAACCTCAGTACTGTGTATATAATGTATTTATGTCTAGGTTACACTGCAGGTGTATGAAGTTACTGCACATGTACAAACACATTAGCACTGGCATGCAGAGACAGATCTCATCATGACTAGAGGGTGACAATAACCTCAGTACTGTGTATATAATGTATTTATGTCTAGGTTACACTGCAGGTGTATGAAGTTACTGCACATGTACAAACACATTAGCACTGGCATGCAGTGACAGATCTCATCATGACTAGAGGGTGACAATAACCTCAGTACTGTGTATATAATGTATTTATGTATAGGTTACACTGCAGGTGTATGAAGAGTTACTGCACGTGTACAAACACATTAGCACTGGCATGCAGTGACAGATCTCATCATGACTAGAGGGTGACAATAACCTCAGTACAGTGTATATAAATGTATTTATGTCTAGGTTACACTGCAGGTGTATGAAGTTACTGCACGTGTACAAACACATTAGCACTGGCATGCAGTGACAGATCTCATCATGACTAGAGGGTGACAATAACCTCAGTACTGTGTATATAATGTATTTATGTATAGGTTACACTGCAGGTGTATGAAGGAGAGTTACTGCACGTGTACAAACACATCAGCACTGGCATGCAGTGACAGATCTCATCATGACTAGAGGGTGACAATAACCTCAGTACTGTGTATATAATGTATTTATGTATAGGCTACACTGCAGGTGTATGAAGTTACTGCACGTGTACAAACACATCAGCACTGGCATGCAGTGACAGATCTCATCATGACTAGAGGGTGACAATAACCTCAGTACAGTGTACATAATGTATTTATGTCTAGGTTACACTGCAGGTGTATGAAGTTACTGCACATGTACAAACACATTAGCACTGGCATGCAGTGACAGATTTCATCATGACTAGAGGGTGACAATAACCTCAGTACTGTGTATATAATGTATTTATGTCTAGGTTACACTGCAAGTGTATGAAGTTACTGCACGTGTACAAACACATCAGCACTGGCATGCAGTGACAGATCTCATCATGACTAGAGGGTGACAATAACCTCAGTACTGTGTATATAATGTATTTATGTCTAGGTTACACTGCAGGTGTATGAAGTTACTGCACGTGTACAAACACATCAGCACTGGCATGCAGTGACAGATCTTATCATATCTAGAGGGTGACAATAACCTCAGTACTGTGTATATAATGTATTTATGTATAGGTTACACTGCAGGTGTATGAAGTTACTGCACGTGTACAAACACATTAGCACTGACATGCAGTGACAGATCTCATCATGACTAGAGGGTGACAATAACCTCAGTACTGTGTACATAATGTATTTATGTCTAGGTTACACTGCAGGTGTATGAGAGTTACTGCACGTGTACAAACACATCAGCACTGGCATGCAGTGACAGATCTCATCATGACTAGAGGTGACAATAACCTCAGTACTGTATATATAAATGTATTTATGTATAGGTTACACTGCAGGTGTATGAAGTTACTGCACGTGTACAAACACATCAGCACTGGCATGCAGTGACAGATCTCATCATGACTAGAGGGTGACAATAACCTCAGTACTGTGTAAATAAATGTATTTATGTCTAGGTTACACTGCAGGTGTATGAAGTTACTGCACGTGTACAAACACATCAGCACTGGCATGCAGTGACAGATCTCATCATGACTAGAGGGTGACAATAACCTCAGTACTGTGTATATAAATGTATTTATGTCTAGGTTACACTGCAGGTGTATGAAGTTACTGCACATGTACAAACACATTAGCACTGGCATGCAGTGACAGATCTCATCATGACTAGAGGGTGACAATAACCTCAGTACTGTGTATATAATGTATTTATGTCTAGGTTACACTGCAGGTGTATGAAGTTACTACACGTGTACAAACACATTAGCACTGGCATGCAGTGACAGATCTCATCATGACTAGAGGGTGACAATAACCTCAGTACTGTGTATATAATGTATTTATGTCTAGGTTACACTGCAGGTGTATGAAGTTACTACACGTGTACAAACACATTAGCACTGGCATGCAGTGACAGATCTCATCATGACTAGAGGGTGACAATAACCTCAGTACTGTGTATATAATGTATTTATGTCTAGGTTACACTGCAGGTGTATGAAGTTACTGCACATGTACAAACACATCAGCAATGGCATGCAGTGACAGATCTCATCATGACTAGAGGGTGACAATAACCTCAGTACTGTGTATATAATGTATTTATGTCTAGGCTACACTGCAGGTGTATGAAGTTACTGCACGTGTACAAACACATCAGCACTGGCATGCAGTGACAGATCTCATCATGACTAGAGGGTGACAATAACCTCAGTACTGTGTATATAATGTATTTATGTCTAGGTTACACTGCAGGTGTATGAGAGTTACTGCACGTGTACAAACACATCAGCACTGGCATGCAGTGACAGATCTCATCATGACTAGAGGGTGACAATAACCTCAGTACTGTGTATATAATGTATTTATGTATAGGTTACACTGCAGGTGTATGAAGTTACTGCACGTGTACAAACACATCAGCACTGGCATGCAGTGACAGATCTCATCATGACTAGAGGGTGACAATAACCTCAGTACTGTGTATATAAATGTATTTATGTATAGGCTACACTGCAGGTGTATGAAGTTACTGCACGTGTACAAACACAACAGCACTGGCATGCAGTGACAGATCTCATCATGACTAGAGGGTGACAATAACCTCAGTACTGTGTATATATAATGTATTTATGTATAGGTTACACTGCAGGTGTATGAGGGAGAGTTACTGCACGTGTACAAACACATTAGCACTGGCATGCAGTGACAGATCTCATCATGACTAGAGGGTGACAATAACCTCAGTACTGTGTATATAATGTATTTATGTCTAGGTTACACTGCAGGTGTATGAAGTTACTGCACATGTACAAACACATTAGCACTGACATGCAGTGACAGATCTTATCATGACTAGAGGGTGACAATAACCTCAGTACTGTGTATATAATGTATTTATGTATAGGTTACACTGCAGGTGTATGAAGTTACTGCACGTGTACAAACACATCAGCACTGGCATGCAGTGACAGATCTCATCATGACTAGAGGGTGACAATAACCTCAGTACTGTGTATATAATGTATTTATGTATAGGTTACACTGCAGGTGTATGAAGTTACTGCACGTGTACAAACACATCAGCACTGACATGCAGTGACAGATCTCATCATGACTAGAGGGTGACAATAACCTCAGTACTGTGTATATAATTTATTTATGTCTAGGTTATACTGCAAGTGTATGAAGGAGAGTTACTGCACGTGTACAAACACATTAGCACTGGCATGCAGTGACAGATCTCATCATGACTAGAGGGTGACAATAACCTCAGTACTGTGTATATAAATGTAATTATGTATAGGTTACACTGCAGGTGTATGAAGTTACTGCACGTGTACAAACACATCCGCACTGGCATGCAGTGACAGATCTCATCATGACTAGAGGGTGACAATAACCTCAGTACTGTGTATATAAATGTATTTATGTATAGGTTACACTGCAGGTGTATGAAGTTACTGCACGTGTACAAACACATCCGCACTGGCATGCAGTGACAGATCTCATCATGACTAGAGGGTGACAATAACCTCAGTACTGTGTATATAATGTATTTATGTCTAGGTTACACTGCAGGTGTATGAAGTTACTGCACGTGTACAAACACAACAGCACTGGCATGCAGTGACAGATCTCATCATGACTAGAGGGTGACAATAACCTCAGTACAGTGTATATAAATGTATTTATGTCTAGGTTACACTGCAGGTGTATGAAGTTACTGCACGTGTACAAACACATTAGCACTGGCATGCAGTGACAGATCTCATCATGACTAGAGGGTGACAATAACCTCAGTACTGTGTATATAAATGTATTTATGTCTAGGTTACACTGCAGGTGTATGAAGTTACTGCACCTGTACAAACACATCAGCACTGGCATGCAGTGACAGATCTCATCATGACTAGAGGGTGACAATAACCTCAGTACTGTGTATATAATGTATTTATGTCTAGGTTACACTGCAAGTGTATGAAGTTACTGCACGTGTACAAACACATCAGCACTGGCATGCAGTGACAGATCTCATCATGACTAGAGGGTGACAATAACCTCAGTACTGTGTATATAATGTATTTATGTCTATGTTACACTGCAGGTGTATGAAGTTACTGCACATGTACAAACACAACAGCACTGGCATGCAGTGACAGATCTCATCATGACTAGAGGGTGACAATAACCTCAGTACTGTGTATATAATGTATTTATGTCTAGGTTACACTGCAGGTGTATGAAGTTACTGCACGTGTACAAACACAACAGCAATGGCATGCAGTGACAGATCTCATCATGACTAGAGGAGGTGACAATAACCTCAGTACTGTGTATATAAATGTATTTATGTCTAGGTTACACTGCAAGTGTATGAAGTTACTGCACATGTACAAACACATTAGCACTGGCATGCAGTGACAGATCTCATCATGACTAGAGGGTGACAATAACCTCAGTACTGTGTATATAATGTATTTATGTATAGGTTACACTGCAGGTGTATGAAGTTACTGCACATGTACAAACACATTAGCACTGACATGCAGTGACAGATCTCATCATGACTAGAGGGTGACAATAACCTCAGTACTGTGTATATAAATGTATTTATGTCTAGGTTACACTGCAGGTGTATGAAGTTACTGCACGTGTACAAACACATCAGCACTGGCATGCAGTGACAGATCTCATCATGACTAGAGGGTGACAATAACCTCAGTACTGTGTATATAAATGTAATTATGTCTAGGTTACACTGCAGGTGTATGAAGTTACTGCACATGTACAAACACATTAGCACTGACATGCAGTGACAGATCTCATCATGACTAGAGGGTGACAATAACCTCAGTACTGTGTATATAATGTATTTATGTCTAGGTTACACTGCAGGTGTATGAAGTTACTGCACGTGTACAAACACAACAGCAATGGCATGCAGTGACAGATCTCATCATGACTAGAGGAGGTGACAATAACCTCAGTACTGTGTATATAAATGTATTTATGTCTAGGTTACACTGCAGGTGTATGAAGTTACTGCACGTGTACAAACACATTAGCACTGGCATGCAGTGACAGATCTCATCATGACTAGAGGGTGACAATAACCTCAGTACTGTGTATATAATGTATTTATGTCTAGGTTACACTGCAGGTGTATGAAGTTACTGCACGTGTACAAACACATTAGCACTGGCATGCAGTGACAGATCTCATCATGACTAGAGGGTGACAATAACCTCAGTACTGTGTATATAATGTATTTATGAAATACAACAGAGGGGTTTTTGGTTACGCACACCACAAAAGGACTGTTTAAACTTAACACACATATTGTGGGAGTGCTACCAAAGTGACCAAAATAATTACAAAACAACAAAAGATATTTTGGTGCACATCCAACCACTTAAGTCCACTCTTTCATGGCATATTAGTATATGCTTCTGTCTGCCAAATATACTTACATAGCTTCTAATAAGATTGGGATAAACATCTCGCAATAATATGAGCTTATATTTGTGCTGCAAAAACAAATATATTTCTATCTGCTAAATATATTTACATAGTTCAAATAAAATTGAGATTAACATCTTGCAATAGTATTGACTTATATTTATGCTGCAAAAATTGTTTTGCTTTTTAAAAAATGCCTTTAAATGAAATGGGATCTTAGTCACACAATATGATCATATTCTGCTAAGCCAGTCTACCACTTACAAGGTGTCCCACATCAGACCGGTCCTATACTAACCAGTTTACACACTGCAGCAAGTCATGTCTACACAGTGTGAAGCTTTCTAGCTTATTGAGTATATTTATCAGGAACACACCTGGGCTGGGTGGCGTGCAGTAACCAAAGGGGAGGGATTTGGTCAGCTCCCTATTTAAGAAATACAACAGAGGGGTTTTTGGTTACGCACACCACAAAAGGACTGTTTAAACTTAACACACATATTGTGGGAGTGCTACCAAAGTGACCAAAATAATTACAAAACAACAAAAGATATTTTGGTGCACATCCAACCACTTAAGTCCACTCTTTCATGGCATATTAGTATATGGCAGACAGAAGCATATACTAATATGCCATGAAAGAGTGGACTTAAGTGGTTGGATGTGCACCAAAATATATAATGTATTTATGTCTAGGTTACACTGCAGGTGTATGAAGTTACTACACGTGTACAAACACATCAGCACTGGCATGCAGTGACAGATCTCATCATGACTAGAGGGTGACAATAACCTCAGTACTGTGTATATAATGTATTTATGTCTAGGTTACACTGCAGGTGTATGAAGTTACTGCACGTGTACAAACACATCAGCACTGGCATGCAGTGACAGATCTCATCATGACTAGAGGGTGACAATAACCTCAGTACTGTGTATATAAATGTATTTATGTCTAGGTTACACTGCAGGTGTATGAAGTTACTGCACGTGTACAAACACATCAGCACTGACATGCAGTGACAGATCTCATCATGACTAGAGGGTGACAATAACCTCAGTACTGTGTATATAATGTATTTATGTCTAGGTTACACTGCAGGTGTATGAAGTTACTGCACGTGTACAAACACATCAGCACTGGCATGCAGTGACAGATCTCATCATGACTAGAGGGTGACAATAACCTCAGTACTGTGTATATAAATGTATTTATGTCTAGGTTACACTGCAGGTGTATGAAGTTACTGCACGTGTACAAACACATCAGCACTGGCATGCAGTGACAGATCTCATCATGACTAGAGGGTGACAATAACCTCAGTACTGTGTATATAAATGTATTTATGTCTAGGTTACACTGCAGGTGTATGAAGGAGAGTTACTGCACATGTACAAACACATCAGCACTGGCATGCAGTGACAGATCTCATCATGACTAGAGGGTGACAATAACCTCAGTACTGTGTATATAATGTATTTATGTCTAGGTTACACTGCAGGTGTATGAAGTTACTGCACATGTACAAACACAACAGCACTGGCATGCAGTGACAGATCTCATCATGACTAGAGGGTGACAATAACCTCAGTACTGTGTATATAATGTATTTATGTCTAGGTTACACTGCAGGTGTATGAAGTTACTGCACGTGTACAAACACATTAGCACTGGCATGCAGTGACAGATCTCATCATGACTAGAGGGTGACAATAACCTCAGTACTGTGTATATAATGTATTTATGTCTAGGTTACACTGCAGGTGTATGAAGTTACTGCACGTGTACAAACACATTAGCACTGGCATGCAGTGACAGATCTCATCATGACTAGAGGGTGACAATAACCTCAGTACTGTGCATATAATGTATTTATGTCTAGGTTACACTGCAGGTGTATGAAGTTACTGCACATGTACAAACACATTAGCACTGACATGCAGTGACAGATCTTATCATGTCTAGAGGGTGACAATAACCTCAGTACTGTGTATATAATGTATTTATGTCTAGGTTACACTGCAGGTGTATGAAGTTACTGCACATGTACAAACACATCAGCACTGGCATGCAGTGACAGATCTCATCATGACTAGAGGGTGACAATAACCTCAGTACTGTGTATATAATGTATTTATGTCTAGGTTACACTGCAGGTGTATGAAGTTACTGCACATGTACAAACACATCAGCACTGGCATGCAGTGACAGATCTCATCATGACTAGAGGGTGACAATAACCTCAGTACTGTGTATATAATGTATTTATGTCTAGGTTACACTGCAGGTGTATGAAGTTACTGCACATGTACAAACACATTAGCACTGGCATGCAGTGACAGATCTCATCATGACTAGAGGGTGACAATAACCTCAGTACTGTGTATATAATGTATTTATGTCTAGGTTACACTGCAGGTGTATGAGAGTTACTGCACGTGTACAAACACATCAGCACTGGCATGCAGTGACAGATCTCATCATGACTAGAGGGTGACAATAACCTCAGTACTGTGTATATAATGTATTTATGTCTAGGTTACACTGCAGGTGTATGAGAGTTACTGCACGTGTACAAACACATCAGCACTGGCATGCAGTGACAGATCTCATCATGACTAGAGGGTGACAATAACCTCAGTACTGTGTATATAATGTATTTATGTCTAGGTTACACTGCAGGTGTATGAGAGTTACTGCACGTGTACAAACACATCAGCACTGGCATGCAGTGACAGATCTCATCATGACTAGAGGGTGACAATAACCTCAGTACTGTGTATATAAATGTATTTATGTCTAGGTTACACTGCAGGTGTATGAAGTTACTGCACGTGTACAAACACATCAGCACTGGCATGCAGTGACAGATCTCATCATGACTAGAGGGTGACAATAACCTCAGTACTGTGTATATATAATGTATTTATGTCTAGGTTACACTGCAGGTGTATGAAGTTACTGCACGTGTACAAACACATCAGCACTGGCATGCAGTGACAGATCTCATCATGACTAGAGGGTGACAATAACCTCAGTACAGTGTACATAATGTATTTATGTCTAGGTTACACTGCAGGTGTATGAAGTTACTGCACGTGTACAAACACATCAGCACTGGCATGCAGTGACAGATCTCATCATGACTAGAGGGTGACAATAACCTCAGTACTGTGTATATAATGTATTTATGTATAGGTTACACTGCAGGTGTATGAAGTTACTGCACGTGTACAAACACATCAGCACTGGCATGCAGTGACAGATCTCATCATGACTAGAGGGTGACAATAACCTCAGTACTGTGTATATAATGTATTTATGTATAGGTTACACTGCAGGTGTATGAAGTTACTACACGCGTACAAACACATTAGCACTGGCATGCAGTGACAGATCTCATCATGACTAGAGGGTGACAATAACCTCAGTACTGTGTATATAAATGTATTTATGTATAGGTTACACTGCAGGTGTATGAGAGTTACTGCACGTGTACAAACACAACAGCACTGGCATGCAGTGACAGATCTCATCATGACTAGAGGGTGACAATAACCTCAGTACTGTGTATATAATGTATTTATGTATAGGTTACACTGCAGGTGTATGAAGTTACTGCACGTGTACAAACACATCAGCACTGGCATGCAGTGACAGATCTCATCATGACTAGAGGGTGACAATAACCTCAGTACTGTGTATATAATGTATTTATGTATAGGTTACACTGCAGGTGTATGAAGTTACTGCACGTGTACAAACACATCAGCACTGGCATGCAGTGACAGATCTCATCATGTCTAGAGGGTGACAATAACCTCAGTACTGTGTATATAATGTATTTATGTCTAGGTTACACTGCAGGTGTATGAAGTTACTGCACATGTACAAACACATTAGCACTGGCATGCAGTGACAGATCTCATCACGACTAGAGGGTGACAATAACCTCAGTACTGTGTATATAATGTATTTATGTATAGGCTACACTGCAGGTGTATGAAGTTACTGCACGTGTACAAACACATCAGCACTGGCATGCAGTGACAGATCTCATCATGACTAGAGGGTGACAATAACCTCAGTACTGTGTATATAATGTATTTATGTATAGGTTACACTGCAGGTGTATGAAGTTACTGCACGTGTACAAACACATTAGCACTGGCATGCAGTGACAGATCTCATCATGACTAGAGGGTGACAATAACCTCAGTACTGTGTATATAATGTATTTATGTCTAGGTTATACTGCAGGTGTATGAAGGAGAGTTACTGCACGTGTACAAACACATCAGCACTGGCATGCAGTGACAGATCTCATCATGACTAGAGGGTGACAATAACCTCAGTACTGTGTATATAAATGTATTTATGTATAGGTTATACTGCAGGTGTATGAGAGTTACTGCACGTGTACAAACACATCAGCACTGGCACGCAGTGACAGATCTCATCATGACTAGAGGGTGACAATAACCTCAGTACTGTGTATATAATGTATTTATGTCTAGGTTACACTGCAGGTGTATGAAGGAGAGTTGCTGCACGTGTACAAACACATCTGCACTGGCATGCAGTGACAGATCTTATCATGACTAGAGGGTGACAATAACCTCAGTACTGTGTATATAATGTATTTATGTCTAGGTTACACTGCAGGTGTATGAGAGTTACTGCACGTGTACAAACACATCAGCACTGGCATGCAGTGACAGATCTCATCATGACTAGAGGGTGACAATAACCTCAGTACTGTGTATATAATGTATTTATGTCTAGGTTACACTGCAGGTGTATGAGAGTTACTGCACATGTACAAACACATTAGCACTGGCATGCAGTGACAGATCTCATCATGACTAGAGGGTGACAATAACCTCAGTACTGTGTATATAATGTATTTATGTCTAGGTTACACTGCAGGTGTATGAAGTTACTGCACGTGTACAAACACATTAGCACTGGCATGCAGTGACAGATCTCATCATGACTAGAGGGTGACAATAACCTCAGTACTGTGTATATAATGTATTTATGTCTAGGTTACACTGCAGGTGTATGAAGTTACTGCACGTGTACAAACACATTAGCACTGGCATGCAGTGACAGATCTCATCATGACTAGAGGGTGACAATAACCTCAGTACTGTGTATATAATGTATTTATGTCTAGGTTACACTGCAGGTGTATGAGAGTTACTGCACATGTACAAACACATCCGCACTGGCATGCAGTGACAGATCTCATCATGACTAGAGGGTGACAATAACCTCAGTACTGTGTATATAATGTATTTATGTCTAGGTTACACTGCAGGTGTATGAGAGTTACTGCACGTGTACAAACACATCAGCACTGGCATGCAGTGACAGATCTCATCATGACTAGAGGGTGACAATAACCTCAGTACTGTGTATATAATGTATTTATGTCTAGGTTACACTGCAGGTGTATGAGAGTTACTGCACGTGTACAAACACATCAGCACTGGCATGCAGTGACAGATCTCATCATGACTAGAGGGTGACAATAACCTCAGTACTGTGTATATAATGTATTTATGTCTAGGTTACACTGCAGGTGTATGAAGTTACTGCACGTGTACAAACACATCAGCACTGGCATGCAGTGACAGATCTCATCATGACTAGAGGGTGACAATAACCTCAGTACTGTGTATATAAATGTATTTATGTATAGGTTATACTGCAGGTGTATGAGAGTTACTGCACGTGTACAAACACATCAGCACTGGCATGCAGTGACAGATCTCATCATGACTAGAGGGTGACAATAACCTCAGTACTGTGTATATAATGTATTTATGTCTAGGTTACACTGCAGGTGTATGAAGTTACTGCACGTGTACAAACACATCAGCACTGGCATGCACTGACAGATCTCATCATGACTAGAGGGTGACAATAACCTCAGTACTGTGTAAATAAATGTAATTATGTCTAGGTTACACTGCAGGTGTATGAAGTTACTGCACCTGTACAAACACATCAGCACTGGCATGCAGTGACAGATCTCATCATGACTAGAGGGTGACAATAACCTCAGTACAGTGTATATAAATGTATTTATGTCTAGGTTACACTGCAGGTGTATGAAGAGTTACTGCACATGTACAAACACATTAGCACTGGCATGCAGTGACAGATCTTATCATGACTAGAGGGTGACAATAACCTCAGTACTGTGTATATAATGTATTTATGTCTAGGTTACACTGCAGGTGTATGAAGTTACTGCACGTGTACAAACACATCAGCACTGGCATGCAGTGACAGATCTCATCATGACTAGAGGGTGACAATAACCTCAGTACTGTGTATATCAATGTATTTATGTCTAGGTTATACTGCAGGTGTATGAAGAGTTACTGCACGTGTACAAACACATCAGCACTGGCATGCAGTGACAGATCTCATCATGACTAGAGGGTGACAATAACCTCAGTACTGTGTATATAATGTATTTATGTCTAGGTTACACTGCAGGTGTATGAAGTTACTGCACGTGTACAAACACATTAGCACTGGCATGCAGTGACAGATCTCATCATGACTAGAGGGTGACAATAACCTCAGTACTGTGTATATAATGTATTTATGTCTAGGTTACACTGCAGGTGTATGAAGTTACTGCACATGTACAAACACATTAGCACTGGCATGCAGTGACAGATCTCATCATGACTAGAGGGTGACAATAACCTCAGTACAGTGTATATAAATGTATTTATGTCTAGGTTACACTGCAGGTGTATGAAGTTACTGCACGTGTACAAACACATTAGCACTGACATGCAGTGACAGATCTCATCATGACTAGAGGGTGACAATAACCTCAGTACTGTGTATAAATGTATTTATGTCTAGGTTACACTGCAGGTGTATGAAGTTACTGCACATGTACAAACACAGCTTTACCCCTCTCACCTCCTCTCACAGCTTTTCCTCTCTTGCCCACTCTCAGCTTTGCCTATCTCACTTTCTCTCAGCTTTACCCCTCTCACCTCCTCTCACAGCTTTTCCTCTCTTGCCCACTCTCAGCTTTGCCTATCTCACTCTCTCTCAGCTTTACCCCTCTCACCTCCTCACACAGCTTTTCCTCTCTTGCCCACTCTCAGCTTTGCCTATCTCACTTTCTCTCAGCTTACCTCTCTCACATCCTCTCACAGCTTTTCCTCTCTTGCCCACTCTCAGCTTTGCCTATCTCACTTTCTCTCAGCTTTACCCCTCTCACTTCCTCTCACAGCTTTTCCTCTCTTGCCCACTCTCAGCTTTGCCTATCTCACTCTCTCTCAGCTTTACCTCTCTCACATCCTCTCACAGCTTTTCCTCTCTTGCCCACTCTCAGCTTTGCCTATCTCACTTTCTCTCAGCTTTACCCCTCTCACTTCCTCTCACAGCTTTTCCTCTCTTGCCCACTCTCAGCTTTGCCTATCTCACTCTCTCTCAGCTTTACCTCTCTCACATCCTCTCACAGCTTTTCCTCTCTTGCCCACTCTCAGCTTTGCCTATCTCACTTTCTCTCAGCTTTACCCCTCTCACTTCCTCTCACAGCTTTTCCTCTCTTGCCGTCTCTCAGCTTTGCCTATCTCACTTTCTCTCAGCTTTACCCCTCTCACTTCCTCTCACAGCTTTTCCTCTCTTGCCCTCTCTCAGCTTTGCCTATCTCACTCTCTCTCAGCTTTACCTCTCTCACATCCTCTCACAGCTTTTCCTCTCTTGCCCACTCTCAGCTTTGCCTATCTCACTCTCTCTCAGCTTTACCCCTCTCACCTCCTCACACAGCTTTTCCTCTCTTGCCCACTCTCAGCTTTGCCAATCTCACTTTCTCTCAGCTTACCTCTCTCACATCCTCTCACAGCTTTTCCTCTCTTGCCCACTCTCAGCTTTGCCTATCTCACTTTCTCTCAGCTTACCTCTCTCACATCCTCTCACAGCTTTTCCTCTCTTGCCCACTCTCAGCTTTGCCTATCTCACTTTCTCTCAGCTTACCTCTCTCACATCCTCTCACAGCTTTTCCTCTCTTGCCCTCTCTCAGCTTTGCCTATCTCACTCTCTCTCAGCTTTACCTCTCTCACATCCTCTCACAGCTTTTCCTCTCTTGCCCACTCTCAGCTTTGCCTATCTCACTCTCTCTCAGCTTTACCTCTCTCACATCCTCTCACAGCTTTTCCTCTCTTGCTCTCTCTCAGCTTTGCCTATCTCACTTTCTCTCAGCTTTACCCCTCTTACCTCCTCTCACAGCTTTTCCTCTCTTGCCCACTCTCAGCTTTGCCTATCTCACTCTCTCTCAGCTTAACCCCTCTCACCTCCTCACACAGCTTTTCCTCTCTTGCCCACTCTCAGCTTTGCCTATCTCACTTTCTCTCAGCTTACCTCTCTCACATCCTCTCACAGCTTTTCCTCTCTTGCTCTCTCTCAGCTTTGCCTATCTCACTCTCTCTCAGCTTACCTCTCTCACTTCCTCTCACAGCTTTTCCTCTCTTGCTCTCTCTCAGCTTTGCCTATCTCACTCTCTCTCAGCTTTACCTCTCTCACATCCTCTCACAGCTTTTACTCTCTTGCTCTCTCTCAGCTTTGCCTATCTCACTCTCTCTCAGCTTTACCTCTCTCACATCCTCTCACAGCTTTTCCTCTCTTGCTCTCTCTCAGCTTTGCCTATCTCACTCTCTCTCAGCTTTACCTCTCTCACTTCCTCTCACAGCTTTTACTCTCTTGACCTCTCTCAGCTTTGCCTATTTCACTCTCTCTCAGTTCTATCTATCACACCTCCTCTCACAGCTTTTCCTCTCTTGCCCTCTCTCAGCTTTACCTCTCTAACGTCCTCTCTCAGCTTTATCTATCTTACCTCCTCCCTCAGCTTTAACTATATCTTGTCCTCTGTGCCAAAACTAGGCACAACCTAGAGCAGTAAGGTATTATGAATGCATCAGGATCTGCAGCTACAAAAAGACCTCAGCTATGAATCATAAGGGTAAGAATCTAATTTCTATCACTTCACTAAATAAAAAACTGCATAATTACCAGGTACACTTACAACATCTGGGATTCATTACACAAATAAATCTGTTTTTGCCCTTGTGCCCAGTTTACACTTTTAGAGGTGAAAGTAATTCTCTGAGCAAAGAATAAACATTCTTGAACAAACTTAAAACAAACACAGTTGAATGAAAATATACAGAAGTGAGATGTTAGCCTGAGGTGTCAGCACAGAAGAGCTTTGCTGCTAAACTGAAGGATCTGGTGATAATTCCCTAAACCATAATGACCTAAAGGACACTGAGCAGATTCCTGAATGCAAAACAAACATGACAGATGGCAGAGCGGTGTCATCAAATACCAGAATCAAACCTGTATAGAAATCTCCATAGCGGGAATTCATTTTATTCTTTTTTACATTGGTATTTGTAACCTAAAACAGTGGGCACTTAAAGGGATATCTGGATACAAAATGGTTAAATGCTTTAGATCAGTGGGTTTTAATCACAATCTCTCAGTTTGTTTTTAATATTGCATTTCAGTGACAACTTTATGACGATCACACTTGTTCACTGTGTATCAGTAGCACTTTTCATTATTGGTTAAGTGAAAATTTCTTTATTCAAAATCTGATGATGCTGTAGTAGAGTTTTACACAGAAGTAACTGAACATTCATCCACCAGACCCTGAAACACTGGTGCTGAAAGGGTTTTGTTAATGGTCTCAGCTGGACAGGCGCAGGAACATTTATCTGAAATAATGTCAGACAACAGCAAATACAAAGGGGCATGTTTATCAAGCTCCGTATGACGCCTGCAGGCTCGCCAGAAACACAAATTATGAAGCAGCGGTCTAAAGATCGCTGCTCCATAACCTGTCCGCCTGCTCTGAGGCGGTGGACAGACGTCGCTTGAAATCAACTTGATCCAATA